>NW_012115289.1:771627-821861 GCF_000951035.1 Colobus angolensis palliatus | reverse complement strand
CTCACGTGCAAAGACACACATAGGCTCAAAATAAAGGGATGGAGGAATATTTACCAAGCAATTGGAAAGCAGAAGCCGAAAAAAAAAAAGCAGAGGTTGCCATCCTAGTCTCTGATAAAACAGACTTTAAACCAACAAAGACCAAAAAAAAAAAAAAAGACAAAGAAGGGCATTACATAATGGTAAAGGGATCAATGCAACACCAAGAACTAACTATCTTAAACATATATATATACCCAATACAAGAACACCCAGATTTATAAAGCAAGTTTGTAGAGAACTACAAAGAGACTTAGACTCCCACACAATAATATTGGGAGACTTTAACACCCCACTGTCAATATTAGACAGATAATCGAGACAGAAAATTAACAAGGATATTCAGGATTTGATCTCAGCTCTGGACTAAGTAGACTTAATAGACATCTAGAGAACTCTCCACCCTAAATCAACAGAATATACATTCTTCTCCACACCTTGTCGCACTAATTCTAAAATTGACCACATAATTGGAAGTAAAACACTCCTCAGCAAATGCAAAAGAACAGAAATCATAACAAACAGTCTCTCAGACCACATTGCAAATTAGAACTCAGGATCAAGAAACTCACTCAAAACCACACAAGTACATGGAAACCGAACAACCTGCTCCTGAATGACTACTGGGTAAATAATGAAATTAAGGCAGAAAGAAAGAAGTTCTTTGAAACCAGTGAGAACAAAGACACAATGTACCAGAATCTCTGGGACAAAGATAAGTAGTGTTTACAGGGAAATTTATAGGACCAAATGCCCACAGGAGAAAGCAGGAATGATCTAAAATTGGCACCTTAACATCACAATTAAAAGAACTAAAGAAGCAAAAGCAAACAAATTCAAAAGCTAACAGAAGACAAGAAACAACTAAGACCAGAGCAGGACTGAAGGAGACAGAGACACAAAAAACCCTTCAAAAATCAAGGAATCCAGGAGGTGGTTTTTTGAAAAGATTAACAAAAAAGATAGACCACTAGCCAGACTAATAAAGAAGAAAAGAGAGAAGAATCAAATAGACACAATAAAAAATGATAAAGAGGATATCACCACTGATGTCACAGAAACACAAATTACTATCAGAGTATACTATGAACAGCTCTATGCAAATAAACTAGAAAATCTAGAAGAAATGGATAAATTCCTGGACACATACACCCTTTCAAGACTAAACCAGGAAGAAATTGAATCCCTGAATAGACCAATAACAAGTTCTGAAATTGAGGCAGTAATTAATAGCTTACCAACCAAAAATGGCCCATGACCAGACAGACAACTGAATTCTACCAAAGAGGAGCTGGTACCCTTCCTTCTGAAACTACTCCAATCAATAAAAAGAGGGAGTCCTCCCTAACTCATTATATGAAGCCAGTATCATCTTGAAACCAAATCCTGGCAGAGACACGACAACAAAAAATTTCGGGTCAATACCCCTGATAAATATATATGCAAAAATCCTGAATAAAATACTAGCAAACAGAATCCGGCAGCACATCAAAAAGCTTGTACACCACGATCAGGTCGGCTTCATCTCTGGGATGCAAGGCTGGTTCAACATACGCAAATCATTATACATAATCCATCACATAAACAGAATCAATGACAAAAACCACTATTGAGATATGATTATCTCAATAGCTAAGCAGAAAAGGCTTTTGATAAAGTTCAACACCCCTTCATGCTAAAAACTCTCAATAACTAGGTATTGATGAAATATATCTCAAAATATTAAGAACTATTTATGACAAACCCACAGCCAATATCATACTCAATGGGCAAAAGCTGGAAGCTTTCTCTTTGAAAACAGGCACGAGATAAGGATGCCCTCTCTCACCACTCCTATTCAACACAGTGTTGGAAGTTCTGGCCAGGGCAATCAGGCAAGAGAACAAAATAAAGGATATTCAAACAGAAAGAGAGTAAGTCAAATTGTCTCTGTTTGCAGACGACATGATTGTATATTTAGAAAACCCCATCATCTCATCCCCAAATCTCCTTAAGCTGATAAGCAACTTCAGCAAAGTCTCAGGATACAAAATCAATGTGCAAAAATCACAAGCATTCCTATACACCAGTAATAGACAAACAGAGAGCCGAATCATGAGCAAACTCCCATTCATAATTGCTACAAAGAGAATAAAATACCTAGGAATACAAATTACAAAGCATGTGAAGTACCTCTTCAAGGAGAATTACAAACCACTGCTCAAGGAAATAAGAGAGGACACAAACAAATGGAAAAACATTTCATGCTCATGGATTAAAAGTATCATGAAAATGCCCATACTACCCAAAGCAATTTATGGATTCAATGCTATCCCCATCAAGCTACCACTGACTTTCTTCACAGAATTAGAAAAAAACTACTTTAAATTTCATATGGAACCAAAAAAGAGCCCATATAGCCAAGACAATCCTAAGCAAAAAGAACAAAGCTGGAGGCATCACGGTACCTGACTTCAAACTATTCTACAAGTCTACTGTAACTAAAACAGCATGGTACTGGTACCAAAACAGAGATATAGACCAATGGAACAGAATATAGACCTCAGAAATAATACCACACATCTACAAACATCTGATCTTCGACAAACCTGACAAAAACAAGCAATGGGGAAAAGATTCCCTATTTAATAAATGGTGTTGGGGAACCTGGCTAACCATATGCAGGAAACTGAAACTAGACCCCTTCTCCTTAAACCTTATACAAAAATTAACTCAAGACAGATTAAAGACTTAAACATAAGACCTAAAACCACAAAACCCCTAGAAGAAAACCTAAGCAATACCATTCTGGACATAGGTCTGGCCAAAGACTTAATGACTAAAACACCAAAAGCAATGGCCACAAAAGCCAAAATTGACAAATGGGATCTAATCAAATTAAAGAGCTCCTGCACAGCCAAAGAAACTATCATCAGAGTGAACAGACAACCTACAGAATGGGAGAACATTTTTGCCATCTATCCATCTGACAAAGGTCTAATATCCAGAATCTACAAGGAACTTAAACATATTTACAAGTAAAAAACAAAGAACCCCACTAAAAAGTGGGCAAAGGATATGAAGAGACACTTCTCAAAAGAAGACATTTATGTGGCCAACAAACATATAAAAAAAGCTCATCATCACTGGTCATTAGACAAATGCAAATCAAAACCACAATGAGATACCATCTCATGCCAGTTAGAATGGCAATCATTAAAATGTCTGGAGACAACAGATGCTGGAGAGGATGTGGAGAAATAGGAATGCTTTTACACTGTTGATGGGAGTGTAAATTAGTTCAACCATTGTGGAAGACAGTGTGGCGATTCCTCAAGGATCTAGAACCAGATATCCCATTTGACCCAACAATCCCATTACTGGGATTTATATACCCAAAGAATTATAAATCATTCTACTGTAAAGACACATGCACATGTATGTTTATTGCAGAACTGTTTACAGTAGCAAAGCCTTGGAACCAACCCAAATGCCCATCAATGATAGACTGGATAAAGAAAATGCGGTATATACGCCATGGAATACTATGCAGCCATAAAAAGGATGAGTTCATGTCCTTTGCAGGGACATGGAAGAAGCAGGAAACCATCATTCTCAGCAAACTAACACATGAACAGAAAACCAAACACCGCATGTTCTCACTCACAAGTGGGAGTTGAACAATGAGAAAACATGGACACAGGGAGGGGAGCATCACACACCAGGGCCTGTTGGTGGGTGGAGGACTAGGGGAGGGATAGCATTAGGAGAAATACCTAATGTACATGATGGGTTGACGGGTGCAGCAAACCACCATGGCATGTTTATATCTATGTAGTAAACCTGCACATTTTACACATGTATCCCAGAAATTAAGTATAATAAAAAAGAAAATAAGTGAATTATAAACTAAAGGATAGTAATCAAGAGTTCATAAGCCTTTTTAAGTATTCTCTCCTAAATACGCATATTTTATACTTTATCAAATGATGTTGTGTTTCCTAGGTATTTCTACCTACAGAAAACAAACAAACAAACAAAAACAGACCAAAACTGTGGGAAGAAGAAAGCAGGCTGAATACAAAACATGTTGCATAGGAAATTCCAAGCTTTATCTCTAATTATAAAATGTCTAGAATACTGCAGGCAGCAAAAAGCAGCTCAACTAATATAAAGAGATAACTACAGATGTGAAGTCATTATCAAAGACTAAGATGAAGAAATAAAAAAGGTTCAATCATGTAGCCCATTACAAAGATCAATGGCATCAATAAACACTGCCTTATGTTCCAAATTGCATATACATCAACTTTCCCAGCAGCTAGGAGCCTTGGCAGCTCTGAGAGACCAGGGACCAGACAATATATCTTTTGATTTATCATGATGATTTATATTGAGTTATAAATTGCATATATATATTAAATTTAATTATCTGAAAAAAGATAGAATGTAAAATCACAAAAACTAAAACCTCACAAAAGCTTCAAACTTCTAGCAACAATGGCACTTACATAGGAGTCTTAGCCAAGGAGCATGGAAAGAAAGTCAGTGGGGTCAATGTCTCTTAGGTGTGCACACATCTCTGTGGTTGATTTCCTCATACCTTTCTTCGAAGCCCAAGATAAATAAGTTATAAAATTTGTTTAGAACAATCGAGTCCATTCTCCTTTCCATTAGCATTAGATGGCTAAACTATACCAATAGCTTATTGTAATTGAAAGACTAAGCCCTCTACAGAAAATGCACATATTGGAATAGGCATAAATGTACTCTATATACATATATACACACATATATACACACACACACACACACACACATATGAAAGTCACGACTGCATACTATAAGATAGCAACACATGTGCTTTGTACTGAGCACTTTCATATATCCCACTTCTTCCCCAACTCTGATTGAAAATTATCCAATAAGACATAAAAAATTGAAAGTTGAAGTTCAGTGATTGAATCCAAAGTCACTCAGTCAGTAAGTAGTAGAGACAGGATTCAAAGCCAGGCAGTCTGACTTTAGAGTCTGTGCTCTTAACCATTACCATGTCCACTCTGTCTTTCATACTACAGGGTGGAGGATCCATGGAAAGAAACTAGTAACACAAAGAAGGAAAATCAATTATAAGGAGGGATAAAGGGAAGGAAGAAAAGGCTTAACAAAGAAACCAAAAGGGAAAGGAGACGCAAGGAAGGGAAGAAAGGAAAGAAAGATAAGATATAGGTACTAATAAAGGAAGGCAGTTGCATGAACTTCTGTGTCCTTGCTGTATGATTTTCTCAGTGAAATTGTAGGAAAATGAGAAACCCTTCATCTCCTCTCAGCATAAAACATTAAGTGCCACACCAAAATCTCATAAAAGAAAATACCAATATATGTATGAGTCACACTTCTACTTCTACCCCCCAAAATTGCCTGATTTCTTCATTGTAAGTAAGATAAGTAAGATATTGGGTCTCCCTTGAATGAACCCATCACAGCATTTTCTATTTCAGTTCATAATACAAAAAATCGCTGCCTATATTAAACACCTTTTCCCAATGAGGCTGGCAGGCTGCACTGAGAATCAGAAGCACCAACTCCCAAACAAGTTTTTACTGAGACTATGCTCAAATGTCTGTCATAATGTGAATGATGAAGGAAGAGGGGAAGCAGCAGTAGCAGGACACAATCTGTCAAAAAAAAGCATAGCCAGCCACAGTGATCAGTGTTTTTATGCTAACTAGATTTCCCCACAAATGTAAGTGGAAGAGAGACAGCATATGTATGGAGGGGAAGGAGGCGTTGTCAATGAGCTCTGGATGATCATAGAGTTTCTTCCTGTTCTATGATTCCGTATATCTATAATTTGAAAGCACAATGATATATTTGCAAAGAGAAGTCAAGAGGCCCAAGTTCTGGGCTCTACTCTCAGTCTTAAGCAACCTGTCTTATTTTTCTGGGACTAGGTTTCCGTATCTTTAAAATAAAGTGTCGCTTTTAGCTTTTATAATCTATGACTTTTTGATGACAACTACCTTTGATGGTCACCATTTTGTACATAAAAGCCAGCATGTGCACAAGTACACCAACACATACACACATAAACATGAGCTCTAAGTTGATATTATCATGACTCTCTACCTCCAGGTAGAACTATTGCTATGTTATTCAAGATCAGTGTTTAACCTAAAGATTTGGATGACACATTTAATATCTTACTAGGAAACCTATTCCAACACCTATCAACAGAAACTTAAAGGAATTTTCCCACATATATAAACAATTGTTTTTGAATTGGTTTTTAAATCTTACATTAAGGCAAATAAAAGTCTTGAGTTCTTCTATTGGCTCAGGTATATAATTTCATGCCAGCTTATATTTGATGAAACTAAAGTCTCTACACAGAATAAAATAGAATCTAGAGATATTCATATTAGAACTAAATATTAGAGAAAAATATATATACATACATATAATATATATATATATGAAACTAGAGATGATAAAAGTAAAAGCTACACCAATCAGGATTATCAATGAAGATGCTAGGCAAATGAAAATAAAGATCAGTAACCCACCCAGCAAGTAATCACAGTTGTAAAATTTGAGAAACAACAATATACAAATGTTAGAATGTACTTATCTTTACATGTAGCCTTCTAGGTCATCTGTATTTGAAGGCATGTATGCCTGGAATTCAGTCATGAAAAAACAAAGAAGAGTCATATCTGAACAAATCTCTCTCCTATTTCAATACTCAGTTCCAGCCACACCTCCTCTCCAAAGGCTTTCCTCATTCACTTTCTCCATTCCTCTTCAGGCCCTCTGTCCCGAGTCCTGTAGAACTGTGTCTGTCTTGCACATAGAAAATTGTATTGCTCTTATTTTTTTATTTCAATGCTGATCTCCCATTAGCTAGTGTTGAGTTTTTTGAGGAAAGTGAGTATGTATTATTTGACTTGCACAATGCCTAGCACTCTGTAAATATTCAGATAAATAACTAATTTATGTAAATATAATACTGGATTCCTATCTCTAACATGCTGTTAATGTAGAGTATATTGAAATAAGATTTGAATACAGGTACTTAGGACCAAAGCCATTTTTCATTTGAAGAATATAGAAGTTATATATTCCTGTCTCTAGAGTAAGAACCCAGCATTACAACTGACTACAATCTAATGGAACAAAAAGCTTAACATCTGTTATATATACCAAAGGTCCCCTAAAATTGTATACAACATGTTTGGGAAAGTATGACTATTATTCTGGAAAGATAGATTCTCTAAATCTTCTGCTTTGTAGTTTATTGATTCTGGATGCTCTATGTTGAAGTGTGATAAATGGCAAGAAAATACAGTACTATTGACCCTCAGTCAAACCCGAGGAACAGCAAGGTACCCAAAACTGATGTTTAAAGAACACTTTTTAAAATGGTGGGAATTTAAAATCTCCTGAATATCTAACTTAAGTTTTGAGCATTTTGAGCTATTTTGATTCATCTCACTCCTGTTTCTTGGGATCACTAAAACCCTTTCTGAGTATGATTAAAACGAGTGAAATAGTGTGCTAAACTTTAGGCCTCCTTGATTGTGCTCTGGGATTTTTGTTTTGTTTTGTTTCTTGCATTTGATCTGCTGACTTCATATTATGCTAAGAGATTACTATTCTACAAGCAGTGATTGAAACCAAAATAATGAAAACTGTAAGAAATAACATCTTCAGAGTTAAATAATAACATCCCCATAAGGATTATTTATAAATTACAAAATCTTACTCTTTTTCTTTTCAGTGTTAGCACTGTTATTATAAAATTGTCTATCCAAATGTATGAAGATATCAATGGAAGTAATATCTCCAGAAAATGTAATCTATAATTTTACCTTGTCTCCTGGGGAAGAGAAGATGAAATAAACTTAAAAGCTGCTAAGAAGTATTTCTACATGAAGCTCTTTTATGGGATGGAACTGAGAGCTGTTTAAAAAATCATAAAAGTTAGAATATCCCCATAATTATGTAAAAGTTTACCATTAAAATACAATAAAAAGGCAGCTCATATTGCCAATCTATTGTTGCCCTATAACATTTAGAGAAAAAATTAAAAGGTAATATTGTCACCCATACGAGAGATACCATATGAAAGTATCATAATATGAAAATCTTCCTCATTTTTTAAAAAATAAAATAAAGCCCAAATCACAGTTATTCACTGTTTTAAAATTCTGAATAGTTATATTAATTTCAACCTTTATATATATTTTCAGAACGATGATATCCATACCATTCTTTCTAGCTTCTTCAGGAAACTAGAAACATCAATGAAATTAGAAGTTCTATCTTTTTTGGCATTGTCATATATATATATATATATATATGTGTGTGTGTGTGTGTGTGTGTATTCAATAAACATGTTATTTATCCATTCTGTATGATACAGTAATTGTGGATACATGATATAATGTAATTGGCAAAACCCAAAACACACTGGAGATTTTCCTGAGAACTAAATTTTATGCTGTTGGCACCGGAGAACACTGTTGGCAGTCATCTGTGATCTTTCCACTTCCCAGTTGCTTGCATTCTAGTAGCAGCTTCTCTAATTACCTAACTCCAAGTTCTCAGACTGACCATGTAACCTTTTAATTACCTGTATTATATAATGTCCTGTGTGAACTACCTAGAATAGCATCTATTTCCCTGATGAATCTGGTCATATGTATTTACTGTCTTTCCCATCTTAGAAGTCACTAAAGGGGAGAAAAGTACAAAACCCTAATGGTAGTAAGGAACTGAAAGACGGTCATGAGAATACAAAAGATGTCAATAGATGTATAGATGACAAAGCAGATAAAGAAGTGATAACACATGAAATAGAGTCAACCACAGGTTGCAATATCTAGAAGGTATATAAATATGACAGACTGAGAGAGAGAAATTGCCTTCCCAGAAAGGCTAAGAATTCCAAAACACGACATATAATGAAGCCAGGAAAGAGTACAGGAGTGACAATAGTGATTACAATTACAAGTATCTATGGGTAGAAATAGCCACTATCCAACCCTGCAGGAAAGAGGACACACAGGAGACAGACCTCTCCAGCTTAGAGAAATATTTGAGGATTCTTTATAACTTCACTAAAATAAAACCTTTCTAAATAAAAATAATAGCTCCAGACAAAAGACTTCCATCATCTGGCATGTTCTGATCCACTCCCCTCCCCGTCCCAGAAAACTGTTAATTCATAGCCCCATGACTCCAAAGCAAAGTGCAAGTCAGAGCCCAATCAGCTTTTCATTCCTTAAACTTGAATAAAATTATCATCATGGCTCATCAGGCATCTGAAGAAAGCTTGCTTTGAAAAAAGACAGTCCCAGATACACAAATAAAGATAAAATAACCCCACGTGAAACAGAGATAATTTGAAGAAGAGAAGAAAATTCGTAAATATCTTTAATAATTATTCTATGAGAGATTTAAGAAAATCTTGATTTCCACCACAAAGTTCTCTCTTTCTCTCTCTTGCTCTATCTTTCTCCATCCCGCAGTAGATATGCCCACACTACTTTGATAAAATTCTTTTAAATTTGAAGAAGTTACTCTAAAAGGGGAATTTTTAAGTTAATTCAGTTATTTGATTTATCCTCTTCCATCTATTTAGAATTACAACAGAGCTTTGTAAAAACCAACATTTTGGTTGTAAAGACACCTTTTTCTATCTATTCCCATGTGTGGAGACTAAAGCAACTCCATCTTGGTTGCCAGTCAACCATACTGACATCTGATTTACCCCAGTTCCAGAAATGCCTCTAATATTTGTACTTTACCTACTGTTACCATAAATTCTACCCTTTGGTCAAAACAGCCTTGACTATAAATCATGCCCTTAGGCAGATTTACATAGTATGCTTGCCTTTCCCTGAGGAGTTGATTTCAACTGTCCTACATGTTCCTTCACTACAGTAAATAATTCCTACGTCTGGGGCTAACACTGCAGTGAACGACCATCTCATCTTGCAGCCACCTGGGATCTAGCTATTAAATGTTTTTCGTTTTTTAATTTTTCCTGAGAAGCTGGATATGTCAGCCTCTTCAGCCTCTCAGCTTCCTTGAACTTTGCAGGTAGGTTTGCATAGATCTATTCACTGCAGAACACCATGTAATCTTAGAATTTGGTAATTGGTATCTCAACAGATGCAGAAAAGGCCTTCGACAAAATTCAACACCCCTTCATACTAAAAACTCTCAGTAAACTAGCTATTGATGGAACATTTCTCAAAATAATAAGAGCTATTTCTGACAAACCCACAGCCAATATCACACTGAATGGCCAGAAGCTAGAAGCATTCCCTTTGAAAACCGGCCCAAGACAAGGATGCCCTCTCTCACCACTCCTATTCAACATAGTATTGGATCTTCTGGCCAGGGCAATCAGGCAAGAGAAAGAAATAAAGCATATTCAAACAGGAAGAGAGTGTCAAATTGTCTCTGTTTGCAGACAACTTGATCCTATATTTAGAAAACCCCATTGCCTTAGCCCCAAATCTCCTTAAGCTGATAAGCAACTTCAGCAAAGTCTCCGGATACAAAATCAGTGTGCGAAAATCACAAGCATCCCTTTACACCAACAATAGACAAGTAGAGAGCCAAATCATGAATGGACTCCCATTCATAATTGTTGCAAAGAGAATAAAATACAGCTAACAAGGGACATGAAGGACCTCTTCAAGGAGAACTACAAACCACTACTCAAGGAAATAAGAGGATACAAACAAATGGAAAACTATTCCATGCTCATGGATAGGAAGAATTAATATCATGAAAATGGCCATACAGCCCAAAATAATTTATAGAGTGAGTGCTATTCTCATCAAACTACCATTGACATTCTTTGCAGAATTAGAAAAAAAACTACTCTAAAATTCATATGGAACCAAAAAAGAGCCCATATAGCCAAGACAATTCTAAGCAAAAAGAACAAAAACGGAGACATCACACTACCTGACTTCAAACTATACTACAAGCTGACAGTAACCAAAATAGCATGGTACAGGTATCAAAACAGACACATATACCAATGGAACAGAATAGAGACTTCAGATATAAGACCACACATGTACAACCATCTGATCTTTGACAAACTTGACAAAAACAAGCAATGGGGAAAGAATTCCCTGTTTAATAAATGATGCTGGGAAAACTGGCTAGCTATATGTAGAAGACTGAAACTGGACCCCTTCCTTACACCTTATACAAGAATCAACTCAAGATGGATTAACGACTTAAATGTAAAACCCAAAACCATAAAAACGCTAGAACAAAATCTAGGCAATCCCATTCAGGACATAGGCATGGGCAAAGATTTTATGAGGGAATCACCAAAAGCAATCACAACAAAAGCTAAAATTGACAAATGGGATCTAATTAAAGAGCTTCTGCACAGCAAAAGAAACCGTCATCAGAGTGAACAGGCAACCTACAGAATGGGAGAACATTTCTGCAATCTACCCACTGACAAAGGTCTACTATCCATAATTTACAAGGAACTTAAACACATTTACAAGAAAAAAACAAGAAAATCCATTAAATAGTGGGCAAAAACATGAACAGACACTTCTCAAAAGAAGACATTCATGTGGACAGCAAACATATGAAAAAAAGTGAACATCACAGATCACTAGAGAAACGCAAATCAAAACCACAATGAGATACCATCTCATACCAGTCAGAATGGTGATTAATAAAAAGAAGTCATGAAACAACAGATGCTGGAGAGGCTGTGGAGAAAAAGGAACACTTTTTCATTGTTGATGGGAATGTAATTTAGTTCAACCATTGTGGAAGATAGCGTGGTGACTTCTCAAGGATCTAGAACCAGAAATACCATTTGACCCAGCAATCTCATTACTGGGTATATACCCAAAGGAATATAAATAATTCTATTATAAAGATAAGTGCATACGTATGTTTATTGCAGCACTATGTACAATAGCAAAGACATAGAACCACCCAAATGCCCATCAGTAACAGACTGGATAAAGAAAATATGATACAATAAACCATAGAATACTATACAGCCACAAATAGGAATGAGTTCATGTCCTTTGCAGGGGCATGGATGAAGCTGAAAGCCATCATCCTCAGCAAACTAACACAGGATCAGAAAAGCAAACAGAAATCCATCTCACTCATAAATGGGAGTTGAACAACAAGGACATGTGGACACAGGGAGGAGAACACCACACACCAGGGCCTGTTGGGTCATGGGGGCACGAGGGGAGGGAGAGCATCAGGGCAAATAGCTAATGCATGCAGGGCTTAAAACCTAGGTGCAGGAAACCACCGTGACACACACATACCTGTGTAAGAAACCTGCACGTTCTGCACATGTATCCCAAAACTTAAAGTAAAAAAAAAGAAAAAAGAATTTGGTAATTGGGGAGAAAGGAAGAACTCAATACAGGAATATATTTGTGTAAACATTAGGATCCACTCTTATCTATAAAGTGATACTTTCTTTACTTTATAAATATTTATTGAGCAAATGCTTTGTCTAATTGTGTGAAGTACAGAGAGGTTGGAAAAGGTGTAGGAAGTAGCATCAAGAAGGATGTTTCCCCATTTAACAGAGACAGATTAGTAAAATATGAAACCAACTTTGCAAAGATTATAACAATGAGAGAAGACTAGCATGGCTGACTCCATCTTGCTTCTAGCCTCACAGGGTGGCCTTCCTTGCTCGTTTCTGGATGTAGGCCAAGCTTGCCAAGGGAGGAATTCAGTTTATAGTTTAACTTTGAAAGAGATTGAGATTGAGAATGAGATTGAAACAATGCTAAAATGGTTGTTATGAAAGCCTCTTGAAAGTTGTCTGGAAGAGTAAAAATGCTGTATGTGAGGTGCTTAGCACAAAGCCTAAAATATTGTAAGTGCTAAATCAGTAAGTATAACTGATTTTTAATAGATTATTTTTGATGGATAAAGATGTAGGTAAGTGAGACTTTCATGGAGGTGATGCCTGGCATAATTTGGAACAATTAAGCCTGAGAATCTAGATAGTGATAATAAGTTTGAGGGTTTACAGAAGATACTGCCTTTGAGGAGCATGGATTTTGACAGATGACAGTGATACGAGTCAAAATACATGTTTACTTTAGGGGTACGATGGAGTAGGGGTCAGCCATAGATTGGCCTGAGGAGATGTGCCCATGACACAATTGTATACATTATGCATCTTTTGAACACAAAAATCTGCCTGGAACTATAATACCTAAATGTTCACTATAGTTATCTGAGGACAAATTGATTTTAAGTAATTTTTTCTCTTTGTATATTTATCTAAAATCTTTTAAATAATAATCACATATAATTTTCATAATCAGATAAAAGTAATAAAGCTATTTCCATTTTTTAAAATTTTTATCCACAAAAGTCAATACTTATGGAGGGTTTACTGTGTACTGAAGGATGCTCTAAATAATTTAACAATATTTATTCATTTTATATTTGAAACAAAACTTTTGTGCATATTTTATGAATGAGGAAAATGAGAACAAATAATAGGTTAAACACATTGCTTAAGGTCATATAGATAGTAAGGAGAAGAACTAGTACTTGAAGGTGTCTAGCATCTTATGCCTCTTTGTATAACTACATCTCATACTCAGAGCTCTCGTTGTACTGTTTTCAATTAGAAAAAAATCCACACAGCATTAATGATAGGCACAGGCAGCCCCTACTTTGCAATCTTCTTATTTTCCACCCTTCCACTTATAAAATGTAATATTTTCTGATGAAAAACTTCAAGCTTGTTCATTTGACTGTCACTATCAGCATAAAGCTGCATGAACAGCTAGAAATATGCCATTCAAAAACTGTTGAGATGCAGTCTCCTAAACAAGTTGCATGTGAAACCAAGTCCCTTTTGTATTATTTCTCCATCTCCTCTTAGATTAAATCAATGGATAACTCATCACCTTTCCTCAAAGGGCCATTTCAAAACCCTTCAGTTATATTGGCATCTCTGCTCCCAGTATAAATGTCAGGCCATATCGGGGTTAGTTAATGAAATGTGATGCCATCTATTTGCTTGAGTTTTCAAGGGCATTTGGTGAGGATGCTGTTCTATACACCTTATCCATCATCCTATTACTGCCTTGACTGCAAGAGCAGGAGTTGCAGGTAATTCTTAATTCTTTTTGCCTCTAGGCAGAGCCTATGCTGTAATGTAGGACAGAAAAGAAATACAATAGTGAACAATGCCTAACAAACCTTCAACACACACATTGCATTGCGATTCTTGGGTCTTTTTGGTTTCCTTTTGTGCTTAACTCAGAAGGATTCAGAAAAGCAGATTTTAAGTGTAAGCCTTTTTCTTCCAAGAAGCTTTTAATTTTGCCATTAGGAAATTGGATATGTAAGATAGAATCTATGTTTAATCCAGATTCCTTAGTAGCTAGGCTATTGTAAATATAGTGCAAGTGTGTGTGTCGTGTGTGTGTGTGCGCATCTGTTTTACATGCATATTCTATATTACATCTTATGGTGATTATTTGTGTGAGTAGTTTACGTCACCTTAAACTAGTTACCAATTTTTTTAAATACTGTATTTCCCTATACACAATATATTTTTGCTTGATAGTTGTATTTAGTACATGGAGACATTTTTGAACAATCTTTTGATAAGATAGTAGACTTTTTATAACCAACTCCGTTCATTGCAACAAGTTATGCTGTTGACCTAGAAAATGAAATGAAATACTCAATTTGGGGTCTAGAATTACTTAATTCAACTAATCTTATCATCATCAACTCTGTTGCATTTTGTAGTGTGCAACTGCTTTGTAAAGTAAATAATAATCATCATCATCATCGTCTCAGGAAAATGACCAAGAAAATCTGAACTGAAACAACAGTTTTTCTCTTTGATGCTTTTATTAGGTGAGTCATCTCATTCGTAATCATTACCCTGGCTTAGTCTACATAATTTAAATTCCTTCTTTTAACTAATTTCATTTGCTTCCATATATGCTGATGTGCATTGTTTTATCCTGAGACACAGTGAAAAGGAACATTGTTGTGCTTTTATCTATTCATATGTTCTTTCTATAATCCAGCAGGAAGCTCAGTATAGCATTTTACTGTCACACAATTATGTGGTCATCTGTCACCACCTATAAGTTTTCAGAGAAACTGCTCTACTTCTACTCCTCTGAAATTTCTGACACTACTTCAATGATTATGAATAACACAATAATAAAATAGGAAAGAAAGTTCAAAAACAAGCAATAGAAAGATAGCATTGTTGTCCTCTCTGGACACAGCTAAATTTTCTCCTCTGATGTTTGATATATTCATTCATATATGTCTACATTTTACTTATTCATTTTCCTCAAGTCTCCTAAACCTAGAAAATATCCTGAGCAGTTCTGTATCTTTCATTGTTAATCCCAGTAATTTGTCCTCTCCCCTAAAGTTCAGCATGTTATCTGTAAGGTAAATTGATGTGATGATGTGATAGATGAGAACAGTAGGAAGAAAGATTGGATTGGCCCAGACACACCTTTGCAAATATAAACTAGAACTGAAAGAGAAAGAGGAAAGCTCAGTCTATTTTCTTGAACATCAGGAAGGAAGACGAATTAAAGGGAGTTTCCCTTTAATTTCCTTATAAATTGTTCTATGTCAGTCTATTTTCTTGAACATCAGGAAGGAAGATGAATTAAAGGGAGTTTCCCTTTAATTTCCTTATAAATTGTTCTATGTCTCAAAATAATAAATGACTGTTACCTATAAATGTAAGAACATGCCCCAAATTTAGAAATTCTAATTGAGTTTAAGAAAGAAAAATTAGAATACCACTGTGTCTTTTTTTAAAATTGTGTTGAAAACATTAAACACAAAACTACTTTCTTAACAAATGTATATGTGCACCATGGAATACTATGCAGCCATAAAAAAGGATGAGTTCATGTCCTTTGTAGGGACATGGATGCAGCTGGAAACCATCATTCTCAGCAAACTATCACAAGAACAGAAAACCAAACACCGCGTGTTCTCACTCATAGGTGGGAATTGAACAATGAGATCACTTGGACACAGGTGTGTGATGTTCCCACAAAAGCTGCGCCATATTGCCTGTCGTGGGGTAGGGGAAGGGGGGAGGGATAGCATTAGGAGATATATCTAATGTAAAAGACGAGTTAATGGGTGCAGCACACCAATATGGCACATGTATACATATGCAACAAACCTGCACGTTGTGCACATGTACCCTAGAACTTAAAGTATAATTTAAAAAAACAAATGTATATGTGTACAATACATTATTGCTGACTATAGGTACAATGTTTTATAACAGATCCCTAGAACTTATTCATCTTGCTTGACTGAAACTTTATGCTCATTGTTTAGTAACTCCCCATTTCTCCCCCCCTCCACCCACTGGTAACCACAACCCAACTCTTTGATTCTATGAATTTGACTATTTTAGATAACTCGTATAAGTGGAATCATGCAGTATGTGTCTTTTTGTAACTCAAGAATTTCACTTAGCACAATGTCGTTAAGTTTCATCCATGTTATTGTCACATATGGCAATAGTTCCTGCTTTTTTTTAAGGCTGAATAATAGTCCACTATTTATATACCATATTTTCTCATCTATTCATTGGTCAATGGACACTTAAGTTGTTTCTAAATCTTAACTACTGTGAATAATCCTACAATGAATATAGGATTGCTAATACATCTCTGAGATCCTGATTTCAGTTCTTTTGAATAAATACCCCAGAGTGGGATTGCTGATCATGTAATTCTATTTCTAAACGTTTGGAGGAACTTCATTTGTTTCCCACAAAAGCTGCGCCATATTGCATTCCCACCAACAGTGTGCAAGGGTTCCAACTTCTGTACATCCTCAACGCTTGCTATTTTCTGTTTTTCTTAAACAGTAGCCATTCTACTATAGCATATGTTAAGTGATATTTCATTATAGTTTTCATTCACTTTTCCTGGATGATTAGTGACACTGAGCATTTCTTAACATATCTGTTGCCCATTTGTATGTCTTCTCTGGAGAAACGTCTATCCAACTCTGTAGCCCATGTTTAAATCAGGTTATTTATTTTATTTTTCTCTCTCTTTTATTTTAACTAATAACCTGAAGGGGTTTATTTTAGATATTTTGGATACTAACCCTTTATCAGATATATGGTTTGCAAATATTCCCCCCATTCTGTAAATGTCCTTTTCACTCTGTTGATTCATATCATTATTTTATTAATTATTACTATTATTTGCAACGGGGTCTGGATCTGTCACCCAGGCTGGAGTGCAGTGGCCTGATTTCAGCTCACTGTAACCTCTGCCACCTCCCAGGTGCAAGCAATCCTCCCACTTCAGCCTCCCAAGTGGCGGGTACTACAGGTGTGAGCCTACCAAACCTGGCTAATTTTTTCTTTAATTTTTTGTAGAGACAAGGTTTCACTATGTTGCCCAGGCTGGTCTCAAACTCCTGAGCTCAAGCAATTCACCCACGAGGTTTTTAGTTTGATATAGTCTTATTTGTTTATTTTTGTTTTTGTTGCCTGTGCTTTTGATGTCACATCCATGAAACCACTGCCAAGACCTATGTCATGAAGGTTTTCTTCTAGTAGTTTTATAGTTTTGGTCTTATGTTTAATCTTTAAGCCATTTCAAGTTGATTTTTGCATATGATGTAAGATAAGCATCCAGTTTCATTCTTTAATATGAATATCCATTTCCCAGTACCATTTGTTGAAGAGACTCTCCAATCTCTATTGTGTATTCTTGACACCCTTATCAAACATCAGTTGACTGTTGCTATAGACTGAATGTTGGTGTCACCCCAAATCCATATGTTGAATCTTTGTCTCCCTAAATCTACATGTTGAATGTCATTAGGAGTCGGGGACTTCCAGAGATGATGAGGTCA
Source organism: Colobus angolensis palliatus (assembly GCF_000951035.1). Taxonomy (NCBI): domain Eukaryota; kingdom Metazoa; phylum Chordata; class Mammalia; order Primates; family Cercopithecidae; genus Colobus; species Colobus angolensis. The sequence continues at coordinate 803,903 of NW_012115289.1, read as the reverse complement.
TAAAAGTGGAGACTTCATGAATAAAAGACATTCAAGAGGAATGCTTCACCTTTCCACCACGTAAGACACAGTGAGAAGGCACTAACTATGAGGAAGCAGTCCCTCAGTACCTGTGCCTCAATTTTGAACTTCCAAACTTCTGGAACTGTGAGAAATTTATTTCTGTTGTTATAAGCTACCCAGTTTATGGTATTTTGTCATACTAGCCCAAACAGAATAAAACAACCAAGTATGCATAGATTTATTTCTGGATTCTCTTACGTTCCATTGGTCTATATGTCTGTTTTAATGGCAGTATCATACTGTTTTGATCTCTGTGGTCTTGTAACATATCTGGAAATCAGGAAATGTGATGTCTCTAGCTTTATTCTTTTTTTCAAGATTGATTTGGCTATTTCTTGACTTGTGGCTCCATGTAAATTTTAGAGTTTTTTTTTCTCTTTCTGTAAAAAATGGCATTGAGATTTGGATAGGGATTGCATTGAATCTGTAGATTTCTTCTGGTAGTATGGACATTTTAACAATATTAAGTCTTCTAATCCATGAACATACAATGTCTTTTGATTTGCTTAGTATCTTTCATCAATGTTTTGTAGTTTTTAATACACAAATCTTTCACCTCCTTAGTTAGGTTTAGGTGTATTACTAAATTATTTTATTCTTTTTGGCACTAGTTTAGATGGCATTGTTTTCTTAATTTCCTTTCAGATAGTTTGTTGTTAGTGTATAGAAACGCAACTGATTCTGGTATGTTGATTTTGTACTCTGTGATTTCATTAAATTCATTGTTAGTTCTAACAGTTTCTTAATTGAATCTTTAGAGTTTTCTCTATATATAGGATCATGTTGTCCACAAACAGGGAAAATTTTATTTCTTCTTTCCTAATTTAAATGCCGTTTTACTTTTTTTCTTACCCAATTGCTCTGGTTAGGGCTTCAAGTATCCTGTTGAATAGAAGCAGTGAAAGTGGGCATCCTTGTCTTGTTTCTAATCTTAGAGGAAAAGCCTTCATTCGGTTTTTCACCACTGAGTATGATGTTAGTGATGGGTATTTAATATATGACTTTTATTATGTTGAGGTATATAGTATTTGTATTTGTATTTGACATACTCTATTACTAGCTTGAGTTTTTAATTAAAAGATGTTGAATTTTGTCAAACCCTTTTTCTGTATCTTGAGATGATCACATGTTTTTATGCTTTATTTTGTTAATGTGGCATATCACATTAATTTTTACACATTGAACCATTCTAACATTACAAGTATAAATCCCATTTGGTCATGGTGTATAATCCCCTTAAAGTGCTCTTGGATTCAGTTTGCAGGGGTTTACTTGAGGAATTTGTATGTTCATTTTTCAGGGATATTGGCCTATAGTTTTGTTTTCTTGTGGTGCTTTTGTCTGACTTTGATATCAGAGTAATGAATTTGGACATGTTCTCTCCCCTTCAATTTTTTGAGAAGTTTTAGAAGAATTGGTATAAATTTTTATTTAACCGTTTGCTAGAATTTCACCAGTGAAGCCATCTGATACTGGGCTTTTCCTTCTTGAGAGCTTTGTAATAACTATTTCATTATCTATACTAGTTACAGGTCTGTTCAGACTTTCTGCTTCCTCATAATCCAGTCTCAGGTGGTTGTATGTTTCTAGGAATTTATTCATTTCTTCTAGGTTATCCAGTTTGTTGGCATATAATTGTTTACAGTTATCTCTTATGATTCCTTCTTATTTTGTGGCATCATTTGTGATTTCTCTTCTTTCATTTCTGACTTTTTTATTTGAGGCATGGCTCTTTTTTTTTTTCCTAGTTAGTTTACCTAAGATTTTGCCAATTTAGTTTATATTTATAAAAAAAAAAAAAAAACAAACCGTAAAACCAATTCCTAGTTGTCTTATGTTTTTTTTCTATTCTTTTTGAATTTTCTGTTTTATGTATTTCTGCTCAAATCTTTGTTAATCGTCTTTCTGCCTAATTTGGCCTTAGTCTGTTATTATTGTTCTACTTCCTTGAAATGTAGTATTGAATTGTTTAAGATTTTTTCCTTTTAAGTTTTAATTTCTTTAGCAAATGGGATGCATTCTTTAATTGGTACACAGAGCCATCTAAAACGAATAAAGAATCAAAGATTACCACATTAAAAGCTGCCTTACAGAAGACAAATTAAGACTTAAGTCTGTAAGGAAGTCTTTTTCACAATATTATTAAAAGTCTTTTTCACAAATATTATTCAAAAATCTTAAAAGTCTTTTTCACAAATATTATTCAAAAGATTTATCCATCTGGGCAGAAAATCTTGTTCCATTGGCCAGTAAAACAATTCGGATCCAGATATTTAAAAAAAAAAATGTTTATTTTAGGTTCAGAGATACATGTGCAAGTTTGTTATGTAGGTAAGCTTGTGTCATGTGAGTTTGTTGTACAGATTATTTTGTCACCCAGTTGCTAAGCCTAGTTTCCATCTTTGTGTCCATGTGTTCTCATCATTTAGCTCCCGCTTATAAGTGAGAACATGCAGTAAGAACATGCAGTATTTAGTTTCTGTTCCCGCATTAGTTTGCTAAAGACAACAGCCTCCAGCTCTATCCATGTTCCTGCAAAGGACATGATCTCATTCCTTTTTATGGCTGCATAGTATTCCATGGAGTATATGTGCCACAATTTATTTACTCCGTTTACCATTGATAGGCATTTAGATTGATTCCATGTCTTTACTGTTGTGAATAGTACCGCAGTGAACATATGTGTGCATGTGTCTTTATGATGGAACAGTTTCTATTCCCTTGCATATACATCCAGTAATGGGATTGCTGGGTTGAAAGGTAGTTCTGTTTTTAGCTCCTTGAGGAATTGCCACACTACTTTCCACAATAGTTTAACTAATTTACACTCCCACCAACAGTGCATAAATATTTCCTTTTCTCCACAAGCTCACCAGTATCTATTTCCTGACTTTTTAATAATAGCCATTCCGACTGATGTGAGATGGTATCTCGTGGTTTTGACTTGCATTCCTCTAATGATCAGTGATATCGAGCTTTTTTCATATGATTGTTAGCTGCATGTACTTGTTTTGAAAAGTATCTGTTCATGTCCTTTGCCCACTTTTTAATGGGTTGTTTGTGTCTTATAAATTTAAGTTCCTTATAGATGCTTCATATAAGACCTTTGTCAGATGCATAGTTTGCAAATACTTTCTTCCATTCTGTAGGTCATCTATTTCCTCTGTTGGTAGTTTCTTTTGCTGTGAGGAAGCTCTGTATTTAATTAGATCCCATTTACCATTTTTTTGCTTTTGTTGCAATTGCTTTAGGTATCTACATCATAGAATTTTTGCCAGTTCCTGTGTCTGGAATGGTATTGCTTAGGTTGTCTTCCAGAGCTTTTATAGTTTTGAGCTTTAAGTCTCTAATCCATCTTGAGATAATTTTTATGTATAGTTTACTGAATGGGTCCAGTTTTGATCTCCTGCATATCGCTAGCCAGTTTTCCAAGCATCATTTATTGAATAGGGAGTCCTTTCCTCTTTGCTTTGTCTAAGATAAGATGGTTGTAAGTGTATAGCCTTATTTCAGGGCTCTCTATTCTGTTTCATTGGTCTATGTATCTGTTTTTATACCAGAACTGTGTTTTCTTGGTTACTGTAGCCCTGTAGAATAGTTTGAAATCAGGTAGTGTGATGCCTCCAGATTTGTTCTTTTTTGTTCTCCTCACTTAGTATTGCCTTGGCTGTTTGGTATTGCCTTGCCCTTCATTTCTTTCTCTTGCCTGATGGCTCTGGCCAGGACTTACAGTACTTGTTGAATAGGAGTGGTGAGAAAGGGCATCTTTGTCTTGTGTTGGTTTTCAAGTGAAATGCTTCAAGCTTTTGCCCATTCAGTATGATGTTGGCTGTGGGTTTGTCATAGATGGCTCTTATTTTTCTGAGGTACATTCTTTCAATACGTAGGTGGTTGAGGGTTTTTAACATGAAGAAGTGATTAATTTTATCAAAAGCCTTTGTGCATCTATTACAATAGTCATGTGGGTTTTGCATTGGTCCTGTTTATGTGATGAATCACATTTATTGATTTGTGTATGTTGAAGCAAACTTGCATCCCATGGATAAAGCCAATTTATTGTGGTGGATTAGTTTTTCAATGTGCTCCTGGTTTCATTTTGCTAATATTTTGTTGAAGATTATTGTATGAATGTTCATCAAGAATGCTAGCCTGAAGTTTTCTTTTTTTATTCCTGTGTCTTTGCTGGGTGTGTTTTTGTTATTTGTTTTTCTTAATCAGGATGATGCTGGTCTCATAGAATGTGCTGTAGAGGAGTCCCGCTTCCTTAATTTTTTGTAATAGTTTTGATAAGAATGATTCCAGCTCTTCTTCGTACATCTAGTAGAATTTGGCCGTGATCTGAATGGTCCTGGACTTCTTTTGTTTGGTAGGCTATTTACTGAAAAATTTACTGATCCAATTTCAGAGTTTGTTATTGGTCTGCTTAGGGATTCAATTTTTTCCTGGTTCAGTCTGCGAGAGTGTATCTGTCCAGTAATTTGTCAATTTTTCTAGATTTTCTAGTTTGTGTGCATAGTACACAAACCATCATAGTAATCTCTGATGGTTATTTGTATTTTTATGGGGTCAGTGGTAATTACTGTCTTCTTTATTTTTTAAATTGTGTTTATTTCTTTCTTCTTTATTAGTCTAACTAGCAGTCCATCTGTCTTATTAATTTTTCAAAAACACAGCCCCTGGATACATTGATCTTTTGAATAGATTTTCATGTCTCAATCTCCTTCAATTCAGCTCTGATTCTTGTTATTTACTGTCTTGTGATAGTTTTGGGGTTGGTTTACTTTTGCTTCTCTAGTTCATTTAGTTGTGATGTTAGGTTGTTTATTTTAAATCTTTCTAACTTTTTGATGTGAGTATTTAGTGATATAAATTTCCCGAGTTCATGTCCTGAATATCTTTGTGAATTTTCTGCCTCAATGATCTAATACTGTCAGTGGGGTGTTGAAGTCTCCCACTATTACTGTGTGGAAGTACAATTCTCTTTGAAGATCTCTAAAAACTTGCTTTATAAATCTGGTTGCTCCTGTGTTAGGTGCATACATATTTAGGATAGTCAGCTTTTCTTGATGAATTAAAACCTTTACCATTATGTAATACCCTTCTTTATCTTTTCTGAGCTTTGTCAGTTTAAAGTCTGTTTTGTCTGAAATTAGGATTGCAACCCCTGCTTTTTTTCTGTTTTGCATTTTTTGGTAGATTTTTCTCCATCTCTTTATTTTGAGCCTTTGGGTGTCACTGCATGTGAGATGGGTCTCGTAAAGACAGTATACCATTGGGTTTTTCTTCGTTATTTAGCTTGCCACTCTGTGCCTTTTAATTGGGGGCATTTAGGCCATTTACATTGAAGGTTAGTATTAATTTGTGTGGGTTTGGTCTTGTCATCATGTTGTTAGGTGGTTATAATGCGGACTCGTTTGTGTGGTTGCTTTATAGTGTCCCTGGTCTGTGTACTTTAGTGTGTATTTGTAGTGTCTGATAATGGTCTTTCCTTTTCATATTTAGTACTCCCTTTGGGGGTTTTTGTAAGGCAGGTCTGATGGTAAGGAATTCTCTCAGCATTTGTTTGTCTGAAAAGGATCTTATTTCTTTTTTGCTTATGACACTTAGTTTGGGCAGATATGAAATTCTTGGTTGGAATATCTTTTTTTGAAGAATGTTTAATATAGTCCCCCAATCTCTGTGACTTGTAGAGTTTCTGCTGAGAGGTCTGCTGTGTCAGAAGGACGTCCTTTTGTAGGTGGCCTGTCCTTTCCCTATACCTACCTTTAATGTTTTTTCTATCATTTCAAACTTGGAGAATCTGATGATTATCTGTCTTGGGAATGATCTTCTTGTGAAGTCTCTTATGGGGGTTGTCTGCATTCCTGAGTTAAAATGCTGGCCTCACTAGCTAGGTTGAGGAAGTTCTCATGGATGATATCCTAAGACATGTTTTCCAAGTTTCTTCCATTCTCTCTCTTTCAGGGATGCCAATGAGTCATAGATTTGGTCTCTTTATATAATCCCATATTTCTTGGAGGTTTTGTTTGTTCATTTTTATTCTTTTTTCTTTATTCTTGTCTGACTATTTTATTTCAGAAAACTGGTCTTTAAGCTCTGAGATTCTTTCCTCAGGTTGGTCTATTCTGCTGTTAATACTTATGATTAAATTATGGATTTTTTGTACTGTGTTTTTTCAGCTCTATCAGGTTGGTTACATTCTTTTCTATACTGAGTGTTTTGTTTGTCAACTTCTGTGCTATTTTATTGTGATTCCTAGCTTCCTTAGATTGGTTTCAACATTCTTCTGAATCTTGATGATCTTCATTTCTATATATATTTTGAATTTTATTTCTGTCATATCAGCCACCTCAGCCCAGTTGATAACTCTTGCTGGAGAACTAGTATGATCATTTGGAGGAAAGAAGACACTCTGACTTTTTGAGTTGTTAAGAGTTCTTACACTGTTTTTTTCTCGTCTTTGTGGTCTGATGTTCCTCCAATCTTGAAATTGCTGTCCTTTGGATTTTTTTCTTTTGTTCTGTTTCATGGCCTTGGGTGTTTGATGATGGTATAAGGTGGGTTCAGTTGACTGGCTCAATTTCTGGAAGATTTTAGGGAGTCAGGACTCAACTCAGGACTCATGGACTGTGTGCAGTTACCCTGGGGGACCGGCATCAGTCCCCAACTTTGTTTTCTGGCTCCTCAAGGTTAGGAACCTGCTGCACTAGAGGGGCCGAGTTGCTTCTGGACTGTTGGTCACAACACTCTGATGGGTGGTGCCAGACAAAGAGCTTTATAGGGCACAGGCAGCAGAATCTGTTCCCATTTGCATGTGCCAGCAGCAGTGACGGTGGAAACACAGCAGGGTGCATGCTTGTTGGATGTGGCAGGGTGCTAGCAGGTGCTGGGGTGCTGGCCTCTGTGTGGGCATTCACAGCAGCAGTGGTGGCCACATGGTGTGGGTGCACGGACCCCCATCAGTGACTGTGTATGCATGCGTGATGGTGGTGGTGTTAGCATGGGGTTGGAGTGCTGATGGACACAAGATTGTGGACCCTCTGTGTGTTTTCATGCAGGCAGTGGTGGCTGCTCAAGGCAGAGGTGACTCTGCTGTTCTCTGTACCTAGTTTCGCACTGCTGGCAGTGTTGGCACCAGAGTAGAATGCTGACAAGGGTGGGGCTGGTGGGCTCTGTGCCACCCAGTGCTCTAACAACAATGGTGGTTTAGTGGGGTGTTGGCAACAAGGTGCACTCATGCAGGCAGCAGCAGCATGGTAGGATGCATGCATGCACATATTCTTGTGGGGTGATGAAGGGGTGGCCTGCCCCTCCACACCTGTGGGTGCTTCTCGCTAGGTGGAACGAGAGACTTGAGAAAAGAAATAAAGACACAGAGACAAAGCATAGAGAAAGAAAAGCGAGGCCCCAGGGGGCCAGTGCTGTGTTTACAGAGGACCCACACTGGCACCGGTCTCTGAGTTCCCTCAGTATTTATTGCAAAAAAGATAAGGGAGTAAATCAGCAGTAAGGCATAGAGATACACGGAGATGTTGCATTTTCCCAGGGATGGGCAGGAGACAGATGTTTTTCTTTTACTGAGATTTAAGGGAATGGTACTGACCTTCAACCACAAGCAGGCTTTAAACATTTGCCTAACAAAGCACATTCCTTACAGCCCAAAATCCTTTCAACCTTAATTAGCACAGCGATGTTTCTAGCAAGGTCAAGATTGGGGGTAGAGCCACCGATTAACAGCATCTCAAATACAGAGCCAAATGGAGTCTCTTAAACTTACTTCTATCTAAAATAACACAGTAACAGGCTGACCTCTCTTTTCCCCACAGGGTAAGGAAGGCAAAGTCTGCCCATGCAAATACATGGTGGCAAAGCAATGTGGGGGTGGCCATTGGTGAGTACGTGAAAGCCAAGGAGCATGGGGGAGGCTGCAGTCATGGAAGGCCACAAGCATGCTGGTGTCTGCAGGGACTGCTATGCTGGAGCACTCTGCCAGTCAGGTCTGACCCACTAGTACAGGAGCTACAATGTGGGCCCCAGGAGGTACCTGGGGACTGCACTGCAAGCAGCTGCAGCCAGGCTAGGGCCTCTGGAGAGGCCAGCAGACCAAGGGGTACTCAAGGTGGACTGCCGTTTCATGGGCAAGACCACCCTGCAGAGTTCAGGTGACAGTTCCCCTAGGGCTACAGTCGTCCTATGGAAACAAGTCTAGCTCAGGGAGATGGGCGTCCCTGGCCATGCTCCACTATAGGTGCTCCCACTCCAAACCCTTTGGGCTCTGCACTGGCTGGACTTCTGTCTCTTCCACTTCTCTAAGCAGCTCTCCCTGCCAATTCAAATGTCCTTGGTGGTTGAAGGGGTTCCCCATGCCAGGATTTCAGAGATCCATGCAAGAGTATTGATGGGCATTTGGGTTGGTTCCATGTCTTTGCTATTGTAAATAGTGCTGCAATTGTAAATAGTGCTGCACCCCAGCACCTGCTAGCACCCTGCCACATCCAACAAGCATGTGCATGTATCTTTGTAGTAGAATCATTCATATTCCCATGGGTATACACTAAGTAATGGGATTGCTGGGTCAAACGGTATTTCTGGTTCTAGATCCTTGAGGAATTGCCATACTGTCTTCCACAATGGTTGAACTAATTTACATTACCACCAAAAATGTAAAAGCATTCCTATTTCTCCACAACCTTGCCAGCATCTGTTGTTTCTTGACTTTTTAATAATTGTCATTCTGATTGGCGTGTGATGGTATCTCATAGTAGTTTTGATTTGCATTTCTCTGATGATCCAAGACATTGAGCTTTTTTCATATGTTTGTTGGCAATGTAAATGTCTTCTTTTGAGAAGTATCTGTTCATATCCTTTGCCCACTTTTTGATGGGGTTGTTTATTTCTTATAAATATGTTTAAGTTCCTTGTAAATTCTGGGCATTAGACCTTTGTCAGATAGGTAGATTGGAAAAATTTTCTCCCATTCTGTAGGTTCACTCTGATGACAGTTTCTTTTGCTATGCAGAAGCTCTTTGGTTTAATTAGATCCTATTTGTCAATTTGGCTTTTGTTGCAATTGCCTTTGGTGTTTTTGCCGTGAAGTCTTTGCCCAAGCCTATGTCCTGAATAGTATTGCCTACGTTTTCTTCTACTTTTTTTTATGGTTTTGGGTTGTACATTTAAGTCTTTAATCCATCTTGTGTTAAATTTTCTATAAGGTGTAAGGAAGGGGTCCAGTTTCTGTTTTCTGCATTTGGCTAGCCAGTTCTCCCACCATCATTTACTGAATAGGAGATCCTTTCCCTATTGCTTGTTTTTGTCAGGTTTGTCAAAGATCAAATGGTTGTAGATGTGTAGTGTTATTTCTGAGATCTCTTTTCTGCTCCATTGGTCTATGTGTCTGTTTCAGTACCAGTACCATGCTGTTTTGGTTACTGCAGCCTTGTAGTATAGTTTGAAGTCAGGTAGTGTACTGCCTCCCACTTTGCTTTTTTTGCTTGGGATTGTTTTCACTATCTGAAGTCTTATCTGAATCCATATGAAAATTAAAATAGTTTTTTTCCAATTCTGTGAAGAATGTCAATGACAGTTTGATGGGAATAGCATTGAATTTATAAATTACTTTGGGTAGTGTGGTCATTTTCATGATATTGATTCTTCCTATCCATGAGGATGAAACGTTTTCCCATTTGTTTGTGTCCTCTCTTATTTCCTTGAGCAGTGGCTTGTAGTTCTCCTTGAAGAGGTCCTTCACATCCTTTGTTAGCTGTATTCCTAGATACTTTATTCTCTTTGTAGTGATTATGAATGGGAGTTCATTCATGATTTGACTCACTGCTTTGCTTTCCTGTTTTTGGTGTAAAAGAATGCTTGTGATTTTTGCACACTGATTTTGTATCTTGAGACTTTGCTGAAATTGCTTATCAGTTAAGAAATTTTGGGGCTGAGATGATGGGGTTTGATAAATATAAAATCATGTTGTCTACAAACCGAGACAATTTGATTTTCTCTCTTCCTATTTGATCACTCTTTCTTTCTTTCTCTCACCTGATTGCCCTAGTCAGAACTTCCAATACAAGGTACCAGTCTTGTCTTGTACCAGTTTTCAAAAGGAATGCTTCCAGGTTTTGCCCATTCAATGTGACATTGACTGTGGTTTTATCATAATTAACTGTCATTATTTTGAGAAATGTTCCATCAACACCTAGTTTATTGAGAGTTTTTAACATGAAGGGATGTTGAATTTTAATAAAGGCCTTTTCTGCATCTACTGAGATAATCATGTGGTTTTTGTCTTTGGTTGTGTTTATGTCATGGATTACATTTATTGATTTTTCATATGTTGAACCAGTCTTTCATCTCAGGGATGAAGTTGGCTTGATGGTGATGAATAAGTTTTTTGATATGCTGCTGGATTTGGTTTGCCAGTATTTTATGAGGATTTTCGCATGGATTTTCATCAGGGATATTGGCCTGAAGGTTTCCTTTTTTGTTGTGTCTCTTATCAGTTTTGATATCAGGATGATGCTGGCTTCATAAAACAAGTTAGGGAGAAGTCCCTCCTTTTCAATTGTTTCTAATAGTTTTAGAAGGAATGGTGCCAGTTCCTCTTTGCATTTCTGGTAGAATTCAGCTGGGAATCAGTCTGGTCCTAGGATTTTTTTGATTGGTAGGCCATTAATTACTGCCTCAATTTTAAAGCTTGTTATTGTTCTATTCAGGAATTTGACTTCTTCCTGGTTTTGTCTTGGTAGGGTGTATGTATTCAGAAATTTATCCATTTCTTCTAGATTTTCTAGTGTATTTGCAAAGAAGTGTTTATAGTATTCTCTGATGGTAGTTTGTGTTTCTGTGGGATTAGTCTTGATATCCCCTTTATCATTTTTTATTGTGTCTATTTGATTCTTCTCTCTCTTCTTCTTTATTAGTCTAGCTAGTGGTCTATTTTGTTAGGTTTTTTGTTTTTTTTTTTCCCCAAAAAAACCAGCTCCTGAATTTGTTTATTTTTTGGAGAGTTTTTCGTGTCTCTTACTTCCTTCAGTTCTTCTCTGATCTTAGTTATTTCTTGTTTTTGGCTAGCTTTTGGATTAGTTTGCTCTTGCCTCTCTAGCTCTTTTATTTGTGATATTAGGGTGTCAATTTGAGATCTTTCTAGCTTTCTTATGTGGGCATTTAGTGCTATAAATTTCCCTCTTAATACTGCTTTAACTGTGTCCCAGAGATTATGGTATGTTGCCTCTTTGTGCTCACTGGTTTCAGAGAACTTCTGGATTTCTGCCTTAATTTCATTATTGAATCAGGAGTCATGCAGGAGCAGATTGTTCAATTTCCATGAAATTGTGTGGGTTTTGAGTGAGTTTCTTAATCCTGAGTTCTAATTCATTGCACTGTTGTCTGAGATACTGTTATGATTTCAGTTCTTTTGCATTTGCTGAGGAGAGTTTTACTTAAAATTATGTGGTCAATTTTAGAATAAGTTCCACGTGGCACTGAGAAGAATATATATTCTATTGATTTGGGGTAGAGAGTTCTGTAGACGTCTGCTACAGGTTCACTTGATCCAGTGCTGAGTTCAAATCCTGAATATCTTTGTTAATTTTGTGTCACGTTGATCTAATATTGACAGTGGGGAGTTAAAGTCTCCCATTATTATTGTGTGGGAGTCCAAGTTTTCTTATAGGTCTCTAAGAACTTGTTCTATGAATCTGGGTGCTCCTATATTGGGTGCATATATATTTAGAATAGTTAGCTCTTCTTGTTGAATTGTTCCCTTTACATTATGTAATGCCCTTCTTTGATTTTTTTGATTTTTGGTGGTCTAAAGTCTGTTTTGTCAGAGACTAGGATTGCAACCCTTGCTCTTTTTTTGCTTTTTTTTTTTTCTTTCCATTTGCTTGGTAAATTTTCCTCCATCTGTTTATTTTGAGCCCATGTGTGTCTTTGCATACAAGATGGGTCTCCTGAATACAGAACATGAATGGGTCTTGAATCTTTATCCAATTTGCCAGTCTGTGTCTTTTAATTGGGGCATTTCACCAATTTACATTTAAAGTATTGTTATTTGTGAATTTGATCCTGTCATTATGATACTATTTGGTTATTTTGCACACTAGTTGATGCAGTTTCTTCACAGTGTCGGTGGTCTTTATATTTTGGTGTGTTTTTGCAGTGGCTAGTACTGGTTTTTCCTTTTCATATTTAGTACTTCTTTCAGGAGCTCTTGCAGGGCAGGCCTGGTAGTAAGTAAATCGCTCAGCATTTGCTTGTCTGGAAAGAATTTTATTTCTCCTTCACTTACGAAGTTTAGATTGGTAGGATATGAAATTCTGCTTGAAAATTCTTTTCTTTAAGAATATTGGTCCTCAATCTCTTCTGGCTTGTGGAGTTTCTGTTGAGAGGCCTGCTGTTAGTCTGATGGGCTTCTCTTGTCCCTCTGGACAATTCCTCAATGCACAAGAAAGTGACTAACAAAAGTCTTCTCAGGTTCTTTTTTGTTTGTAGAGGTTAATGAAAGTTTGAGTAAAGTAACTTCATCAGGATCATAGGCACTACTTTATATCTTTTTCTTCCTTCTTACCAAGGGAGAGTTCTCCTCATCCACTCTCCACTCCTCAGTAAAGCAGTACCTACTGCAGTATTACACAAAGTGGTTTACTTCACAATTCAGTCTCTGAAATGGACATTTCCTCTCATCTTCCTCACCCTCCCTGTTAGGGAATGGAATGATTTTCTGCCCCCCAAAATTCATATGTTGAAATTCTAACCTTTAGTGTGACGACATTAGGAGGTGGGGCCTTTGGGAGGTAATTAGGTAATGAAGGCAGGGTCCTAATAAATGGGATTCATACCCTTATAAGAAGAAATCACAAATCCTGCTTCCTCTCTCTGTTATCCACGATGTAATAACAAGAAGACACCCACCTGCAAACCAGGAAGTATGCCCTTACTAGACATTGAATCTGCCAGCACATTAATCCTGGATTTCCCAGCCTCCAGAACTGTGAGACAAATATTTGTTGCTTAAGCCACCTAAGCTATAGTAATTTATTACAGTAGCCCAAACTGACTAGGACACTATTTCTCCTCACATAGGGCCCAACACCATTTTTCCTCCTTGTCTTACTGAGTGACTACTCTAGTGCAGAGGTTATCTGATCCATTACATGCTTTAGTTTCGGAAATTGACCAGAAAGTTACAGGCATCATTTGTGCTCACAACTCATTGGCTAGATCTAGTAGCATGGCCCCACCCAAACACAAGGGAGCCAGGAAGTGCAATTCTACTTTGTGTCTGGAATGAGGTGGAATGTCACATATCTGGGTATCAGCACTAGTGCTGCCACACTGCCCTCTTGTTCTTTATTTTGTGCCATTCTCTTTCCTACTCATTCTTGCCATGCTGGCCTCCCATCAGTTCTTCAGTTCCTCATGTGACCTTTGGGCTTGCTGCTCTCTCTACTAAGATTTTCTTTCTCCCACCTTGACTGACACCTTCTGATTTCTCAGGTCATAGCTAAAATATTTTCTTCTCAGAGAAGCTTGCTATAACACTTCTCCTCCCTCAATTTGAGGTAGCCCCCTCTATTACTCTTTTTCAAAGCTCTCTGGTCTATTTATTTTGCAGCCCTCATGTTCATTTGCAATTATATGGCTGATGTGTTCACCTGATTGAGTCACGTCAGTCCCCTCCACTTCACTGTAAATGCTCTAAAAGAAGTGATCAGGCTTATTTTATTTACCACCTTGAATATACTTGATGCCTAGCTTGCAATTGGACAATATCTATTTGCTGAATAAATAAATGAACCCAGGACCTTTTAGTGGCCCACCTCAAGTAACTTTAGAATTACATTTCTCTCTCACCTTATACCCATGAATTATATTAGACAGCACCGTATATGACATGAGTTACACATTTGACAAGCTATATTGAGTAGCAAATACAAAGAAAACAAGCAATAAGTAAAAGATAAGTTAGGCTGTAGCAAAAACACTCAACAGTGAAAAGCAAAAGAAGCCACTCATGATTTTAATAATGTAAAACTCTACAAAATCTAATATTCTCTCAAAGCAAACTTGGCACAATAAATTTGTATGGGAAAGCCTGAGCTTGGTCATCAGATGTAATCATCAAGGAAGATTGCAAACAATATGGAAGACAGAGAAGTAGACTTTCATAACAAGATATAACACCTGAGAAGATTTTTAGTTTTTCTGTTTGTTTGTTTTTCAAAATACAGTCATTAGCCCCAATTTGTGTAGCCCTTACTCACTTCCTGGGCCTCAGAAATACTGCTTCCTATTATACAGCTGTTCCCAAAAAGTTTCAAGATAAATAAAGTACACATGGAACTGTTTAAGGAAGTTCCCTTAGAACTTTAAGTAACAGTCTTAATAATGGGCTTGTTCCTTGCCAATTGCTTATCTTTAGTAACTCTACGGTTATGGTCTGGCCTGGTGGGAGCCAAAGGTTAGATTTTACCATTTGTCAAGGTGACAGCTCTTGACCCCATTTAGCTTTTAACCTTTTGGCTTATTAGAAATTCTCTCTAAAGTCTATGCCAGTTTTCTTCATTGTAAATTGCAAACAGAGGCAACTCTGGCTGATGTTCTATAAAACAAGAAATCAAGCTTTAGGCCCAGTTATTTTTTATATTGTTCACTTTTTCATACCTTATTGCCTTGTGAAACATTCATGAGGAATGATACATGAACAGTTTTAGATTTTACCCATGAGTTCATGTGAACCGGATTTGGTAATATGCTAAGCAGAATAGACAAGAAATAAGCCCCTTATTTGATGATTAATACAGCTGTAAGAGTAAGCACAGAAATTGTGTTTTATACATCAGAGAGAAATTTTCAGTGGAGTGCCAAAGGGATTTGCTGTGATACCATTTCTTTTATAATTGTAACTGAATTATTTACATCACTCTTATATAAGCTTGATGAATTCTCCCTATTTACAGAGATTATAAATGTGACATTTTATGACAGTGATTCTTCGCATCTTAATGTGCGTGTGTGTGTGTGTGTGCATGTGCATGCATGTGTGTGTGTGAGAGAGAAATATGGGCCTGTTTGAGAATTTGGCAAAAGTGATTGGTCTTTCCAGAAAAAAAAATCTGCATATACCACTTCCCCTCCAAAATTTACATACAATTTTAAGATATTCAGTGACCCATTTGAAGTACATGTGGGAAAAAGAAAACAAAACAAGCTACAGAGCAACTATTTAAAAGAACATTTTAAATCAATGTTCCAAACATGTAACTCTCTTAAAGTTTGTCACACAGAGCTAATTCTATTAAGTAACTGTTAATCCTGCACACCTACATAGTGACCCGCCTTGGTTAGTCAGCAGTCATGTATTATTACCAAAATATTAAACAGTTTCTGTCCCGGTGGATAAATAGTTACTACTTTGAACTCCCCCAAGCCCTCAACTGTTAACTTGCTCCATCAGCAAGATAAATAGGACCGTGTAATGATCCAGCAATGAGGAAATTTAGGCCTGATTGATATAATAGGAGCCTCCAGGATGCAATGTCTACACAAAGACCAATTTTGATTGTTCAGTGTCCATGCCTTATTTAGGTATTATGACATATTTTAAATATAACCTCTGATTTGTCCATTTAATTTTTCCTAACAGTAATAATCTACCTTGAAAAAGAGAAAGAACTCTAGATTCTTTCTTTACTCCACTGAGATTAGAGTATGATGAAGCAGTTGTCTTTGTCCTGTATTTTTAAAGGTAGAAACCTGAAAAGATTATTCACAGGTTAATTTTCCAACAGAAATGCAAAAAATGAGATGGGAAAAGAGTTCTGAAATAGCAGATTCTGGGTAGTTTGGGTAAGGGAGGGAATATAGGGAATAGGGAATATATAGAGGGAATATAGCCTTAGGGTGGTTAGCCAGGTATTTTTGATTGCCTAGACTCATGTCCTTTCAGAAAGCATCACGCAATCATTCCACATGATTCTTGCGACGACCCTCTCTTGTTCCTCACTTCCTAACCTCCAGGCATAGCCAGTCTTATTTTCTCATTCTCCTATTAGCAGTAATGTAGCAGTAATGTATCTAAAAGTAAACATTTAATTCAAGCAATTAGCCAAGCAGAATCCAAGCAGATATATTGATAATGGGAGAAAGAAACCCTTTTCTATGGGAGGTTGTGCCTCCATCTTTTTTTCCAAGTGGAGAATGCCTTCATGTAGATGTAGCTAAGAAGAGGTAAGAAAGTGATGGAGGGAAGAAGTCCTACTCATGAAGCTTTATTTTTAAAATACTATTCAGGCTTTCTCATATAAAATCAAGCAACAAACTATTGCTTTATTAACTTAGTTGTTACTCAATGTCCAGGGAACTTTAGAAATAAAAGAACTGCTTGATATTATAGCTCTTTAAACTATATATTTTTTTGTATTTAAGAATCAGTATTCTAGCCTTTCTAGTGACTAAACAAACCCATAAGAACAT
The DNA here is from genome assembly GCF_000951035.1 of Colobus angolensis palliatus. Taxonomy (NCBI): domain Eukaryota; kingdom Metazoa; phylum Chordata; class Mammalia; order Primates; family Cercopithecidae; genus Colobus; species Colobus angolensis. The sequence continues at coordinate 787,361 of NW_012115289.1, read as the reverse complement.
TTTATGAGCTAGTGCATAATTATTCCCATTCAGTAGAGAGAGTCATCAAGCTTCATAGCATTTACTAAAAGCTTTAGCCATAAATGGAATTTTCCATAACAGCAGAAAACTCATCATGATGATATGAAAAGTAGATTGTAAGGTAATGTAAGTGGACAAATGGTTATACAGTAAATAATTTGCAGTAATTCCATCTGCTGCCTAAATGCAAACATATGGTTGACAACTCAAGAGAGCAGGAGAAATGTTCAATCTCCCATCAGTCTGCAAATCTTCATGGGAAGTCCACTCCAGTCCCATCATATGGGAACCACTGGATATCCCAGAGGGCTGATTTCAAGACAAGGTATAGGACACTGATCTCAGAGACTGGCACGCAGATCTAGGCAGTTACTCTGTGCTTCAATCAGTGGGGGTGCCATGTTGAAGAGATTGGCTGATGCCATAGTGCTGTGGGGGGGAGGGGGCACCATTCAAGCAAAGGCCCAAATCTGTGGCTGAATTTTTAATAAATACCAGGTGGAGCTTTCCCCTGGCCCAGAAATGAAAAGTTGAGATTGAGTTCTGGTACTCACCTGTCTTCTCCAAATTGGAAAAAACTGTAGGACAGCAATATAATTTCAGGACAGCTTTTAACTTTCAGTGCTCACTATAAATTGTCCCCAGAGTGGGAAACAACTGCAGAGCAGTTCCAGCAAAGTGTTTTTGTATCAGTGCACACTATAAGCCTACCAGAATGGGAAGAAATAACAGGCCAATGTTGAAGTTTCATTACTAAGGAATAAAGGCCTAACACCACCAAATAAAACCCACAAAAACTGGAAGAGGTGGCTGACTCTTCAAACACACAGGCATTAACATAAAGACACAAGGATTTTGGAAACTCAGGGAAATATGACACTGAGAGGTGGCAACGTGCTAGCTGCCGTCGCTCTGGGCACCTCCTGGGCCTCGGCCTCCACTCTGGCAGCGCTTGAGGAGCCCTTCAGCCCACCAGGGCACTGTGGGAGGCCCTCTCAGGGCTGGCCAAGGCCTCCCTCTGCTTGCGGGGAGGTGTGGAGGGAGAGGCAAGGAGGGAAACTGGGGCTGTGCCCAGGGTTCGCGGGCCAGTGCGAGTTCTGGTGGCCCCAGCTGGGGCTGGGGGACCCCGCACTCGGGGAGACCAGACAGCATGGTGGCCAATCTAGAGCAGTGAAGGACTTAGCACCCTGGCCAGCAGCTGCGGAGGTTGCCCCGGGTCCGCCAGCACTGCCGGAACTGCACTCAAATTCTTGCCAGGCCTCAGCTGCCTCCCGGCAGGGCAGGGCGCAGGACCTGCAGCCCACCATGCCCAAGCCCCACCCTTCCACCGTGGGCTCCCACTCACCCAAGCGTACCCGACAGCCCCGCTCCCTGCTCCGTGAGGCCCGGTCCTATCTACCACTCAAGGGCTGAGGAGTGCAGGCGTGGCTCAGGACTGGCAGGCAGCTCTGCCTGCAGCTGGGGTGCCATCCACTGGGTGAGGCCAGCTGGGCTCCTGAGTCTGGTGGGGACTTGGGGAACTTTTATGTCTACCTAAGGGATCCTAAATGCACCAATCAGCACTCTATGTTTAGCTCAGGGCTTGTAAATACACCAATCAGTACTCTGTGTCTAGCTCAAGGTTTGTAAATACACCAGTTGGTACTCTGTATCTAGCTAACCTAGTGGGGACTTGGAGAACTTTTCTGTCTAGCACTCTCTGTCTAGCTCAAGGATTGTAAATGCACCTATCAGTACTCTGTGTCTAGCTCAAGGTTTGTAAATACACCAGTGGGTACTCTGTATCTAGTTAACCTAGTAGGGACTTGAAGAGCTTTATGTCCAGCTAGAGGATTGTAAATACACCAATCAACACCCTGTCAAAACGGTCCAATCAGCTGTCTGTAAAATGGACCAATCAGCTCTCTATAAAATGGACCAATCAGCAGGATGTGGGTGGGGCCAGATAAGGGAATAAAAGCAGGCTGCAGGAGCCAGCTAGTGGCAACCTGTAAGGGTCCACTTCCACAGTCTGGAAGCTTTGTTCTTTTGCTCTTTGCAATAAATCTTGCTGCTGGTGACTCTTTGGGTCCACGCTGCCTTTATGAGCTGTAACCCTCTGCAAAGGTCTGCAGCTTCACTCTTGTCAGCGAGATCAGGAGCCTGCCAGAAGAAAGAAGCTCCGGACCCACCATCTTTAAGAACTGTAACACTCATGGCAAGGGTCCGTGGCTTCATTCTTGAAGTCAGCAAGACCAAGAACCCACCAATTCCAGACACAACACTACTCAAAGAAACCAACAAAACTCCAATAATAGACACAGAAGAATGCAAGATCTCCAAAATGTCAGACAGAAACTGCAGAATAATCCTCTTAAAGAAGTTGAATCACAATAAAACACAGGTTGATACTTGGAAAACAATCCAGGAACAAAATAAGACGTTTCACAGAAATACAAACAATTTTAAGAAAACAAACAAATTTTAGCAGCAAACAATGTAATAATTGAACTGAAAAACTCCATAGAAAGCTTCAATAGCAGACTTGATCAAAAACAGGAAAGAATTAGTGAACTTGAAAAAAGAATAAATGAAATTATGCAATCAGAGAAGCAAAAGGAAAAAGAATTTAAATAAAAGAGTAAAGAAGAACTAGGGGACACCATCAAGCAAACTAACCTCCACATAACAGAAATTTACAACAGATATTATATAAGAGAGAAAAAGGTCCAGAAAGCATATTTCAAAAAATAATCGCTAGAAATTTCTGAAATCTGGAGAAAACCAACACTATGCAGGTGCAGGGAGCTCAAAGATATTAATCAAATTCAATTCAAAGAGGAAACCACCCAGATATATTATAATGAAATTAGTAAAACTCAAAAACGCAGAAAGAATACTTTAAACAGCAAGAGAAAATAAACATAAAATATTCAACTGAGCTCTAATACGGCTTTCAGCAGATTTCTCAGAGAAATTTAGCAAAGCAAAAGAAGTGAGATGCTATATCCACAGTGCTGAAGGAAACAAATACAAAAAACCAACTAAGAATACTATACCCAGGAAAGGTATCCTTTCAGCATGAAAAAGAGATAAACACTCTCTCAAACAAACATAAGCTGAGGAAATTTACAACACGACACTTCTCCTACTAAAAAAGTGCTACAGGGAATTCTTCAATCTGAAAAAAAGAAATGAATGGTAATGTGTAAAAAAAATTAAAAAAAACAAACTAAAGTGTGAAATTCACTATTTAAAAAAACAGAAGCATTCACAATACTATAATACTATAACAAGGGTAAGTAAACAATTTATATCTTAAGTATGAAAGCTAAAAGAAAGAACTATTAATAACCTCAACAACTGATTAAGAGGCAATATAAAAATATATAAATTGAAACAGCAATAAGTCAAAATTATTGACTTATTGGCAGGGGGTAGTCTTACAATGTAGAGTTTATTTTTGTTTGTTTGCATCAAAGTTAAATTATTATCAGTTTAAAATAACCTCTTATAAATATATTTTTATAAGCCTTGTAGTAACGACAAAGCAAAAACCTATTAAAGATATGCTAAAAATAAGTAGCCAGAAATCAAAATGTCCTACTAGAGAAAATTATTTTACCACAAAAAAGAAAGTAAGAGAGAGAGAAAAAGAAAGAAAGAAATGATTCTACAAAACAACCAGAAAACAAGTAACAAGATAGCAATAGTAAATACTTACGTATCAATAATATTCAAACCTTGAATATAAATGAATTACATTCTTCAGTTAAAAGACAGAGTGGCTAAATGAATTTTTAAAAGGATCCAACTATATGCTGTGTACAAGAAACTCACTTCATCTGTAAAGACATGCACAGACTGTGAAGATATTTAAAAGGCATTAGAAGCAAATGGAAAACAAACAAAAAGAGCAGAAGTAGCTATATTCAGATAAAACAGACCTTAAGTCAAGGACACTTAAAAACAACGGAAAAGGCAATAGTAGGAAACTTTAACACCCACTTTTGGCAGCGGACAGGTAATCTAGACAAGAAAATCAACAAACATCAGAATTAAACTTTACTCGAGATCAAATTGACCTAACAGGCATTTTCAGAACATTTTACCCCATAGCTGAAGAATGCACATTTTTCTTAACAGCACATGGAACATTATCTAGGATAGACCATATGTTAGGCAATAAAACAAGTTCTAAAAATTCAAAAAGGTCAAAACCATATCCTGTATATTTTCTGACCGCAATTGAATAAAACTATAAAGCAATAAGAGAAGGAACATTGGAAACTGTACAAATCCATGGAAAGAAACAACATGCTACTGAAAAACAAATCGGTCAATGAATAAATTAAAAAGGAAATTTAAAAAATTTCTTCAGGCAGATAAAAATGGAAATACAGCATACAGAAACCTAGAGAGTATAGCAAAAGCAGTTCTAGGATGGAAATTGGTAGCAATACACACCTACATCAAAAAGTAGACTTCAAACAAACAACCTAACATTGTACTTCAAGGAACTAAAAAAGCAAGAACAATCAAACTCAAAAGTAGTAGAAGGAAAGAAATAATAAAGATCAAAGCATAAGTGAATAAAATTTGAACTACAAAAATACAAAAGATCAACAAAATGAAGTTGATTTTTTGAAAAATAAATCAAGAAACCTTTAGCTACTTCAACAAGAAGTCTAAAAAATAAAGTCAGAGATGAAAAAGAATATATTACAACTGACACTACAGAAATACAAGAAAAATCTACAGACATGATTATGAAAATTGATACACCAATAAATAGGAAAACCTAGAAGAAATGGATAAATTTCTGGACACATGCAAACTATGAAGATTGAACCATGAAAAAAGAGAAAACCTGAAAACCAATAATGAGTCATGAGACTGCAGTAGTAATAAAGCCTCCTATTAAAGGAAAGACCAGGATCTGACAGCTTCGCTGCTGAATTCTGCCAAACAAAGAATAACCTATACCAATTCTCTTTAAACTATTTCAAAAAAATTGAAGAGAAGGGAATACTTCTAAACTGTACTTCTAAACTCATCCTACAAGGCCAGGATTATCCTGATGCCAAAACTAGACAAAAACACAACAAAATAGGAAAACTAGAGGTCAGTATCACTGATGAACACAGGTGCAGATATCCTCATCAAAATACAAGCAAACTGAATTCAACTAAACATTAAAAATATTCATCATGACCAAGTGGGATTTATCCCAGGATTGCAGGGATGATTCAACATATGTAAATCAATCAGTGTGATACGCTGTATCAACAGAATGAAGGACAAAAACCATATGCTCATTTCAATTGACGCTGAAAAGGCGTTTGATAAAATTGACATCCCTTCATGATAATAACTGTCAACAAAATGGATCCAGAAGAAATATACCTCAAAACAATAAAGGTCTTACGTGACAAAATCACGGAGAGCATCATTCTGAATGGGGAAAAATGGAAATTCTTTCCTCCAAGATCTGAACAAGACAATGATGCCCACTTTTACCACGGTTATTCGAGATAGTACTGGAAGTCCTATCACAGCGGTTAGGCAAGAGAAAGATATAAAGGGCATCTAAATTGGAAACTAAAAAGTCAAACTATCCTTGTTCACAGATGACATGATCCTATATTTAGGAAAACCTAAAGACTGAACCAAAACCTGTTAGAACTGAAAAACAAATTCATTAAAGTTGCAATATATAAAATAAGTATATGAAAAGCAGTAACATTTCTATATACCAACAGTGAACAATCTGAAGAAGAAATCAAGAAAGCAATCCCATTTACAATACTTACAGACACACACACACACAAAAACACATCTGGGAATAAATTTAACCAAGTAAGTGAATGACCTCTACAATAAAAACTATAAAACACTGTTGAAAGTGATTTAAGAGGACACAAAAGATAAAATGATATCCATCCCATGCTCATGAATTGGAAGAACATTGGTCTGGGCAAAGATTTTTTAGGTAAGACCTCAAAAACACAAGCAACAAAAGCAAAAATAGACAATGGAATTACATCAAGGTGAAAAACTTCTGCACAACAATGTAAATGATCAACAGAGTGAAGAGACAACCTGTTAAATGAGAGAAAATATTTGGAAACTATTCATTTGACAAGAGACTAACATCCAGAATATACAAAGTAAAAAAGTACATAATCCCATTGAAAAGTAGAGAAGGATATGAATAGATTTTCTCAAAGGAAACCATAAAAATGGCCAATTAGTATATTTTAAAAAACCTCAACATCACTAAATTATCAGGGAAACACAAATCAAAAACACAAAGATATATCATCCCACTCCAGTTTAAATGGTAATTATCAAAAATACAAAAAGTAACAAATGTTTTTGAGGATGTAGAGAAAGACCAATGCTAATGCACTGTTAGTGTGAATGTAAATTAATACAGCCCCTGTGAAAAACACTATAGAGGTTCCTCAAAAAGTAAAAATAGATCTAAAGATGACCCAGCAATCTCATTGCTGGGAATACATTTTAAAAAATGAAATCAGTGTATTAAAAAGATATCTGCACTCTCATGTTTATTACAGCATTATCCACAATAGCGAAGATATGGAAGCAACCTATATACCTATCAGTAGATGAATGGATAAAGAAAATGTGAAATATATACACAATATAGTATTATTCAGCCATAAAGAAGGAATGAAATTCTGTTATTTGCAACAACACGGATGGAACTAGAGTATATTTATGTTAAGCGATGGCACAAAAAGACAAATATTACATGTTCTTACTCATATATGGAAGCTAAAAACGTGGATCCCATGAAGGTGGAAAGTAGAATGATGGTTGCTAGACATTGGGAAGGGAAGCAGGAAGGAGATGAACAGAATTTGGTTAATGGGTAAAAAAATACAGTTAGATAGAAGGAATAAGTTATAGTGTTTGATAGTATCACAGGGTGGCAATAGTAATTTATTTTATATTGCAAAATACCTAGAAGAAGAGATTTGGAATGTTCCCAATACAAACAAAGGATAAATGTTTGAGGTAACTGATAACCTAATTACTCCAATTTTATTATTACACATTGTATACATGTATAAAAATATCACATGTACCCCATAATTATGCACAATTCTTATGTTTCAATAAAAAAGAGAGAGAATGGAGGGTACTAGGAATAAAGTTAGGACTTTTGCACTCTTAAAAAAGAAAACTCTGAACATTCTTAGAAAACACATAGTAGTAGAGATCTCACTTTTTCTGACAATGACGTTTCTTTAACTCTACTCTCCAATGAGGCCTAAAAGTGAATCACCAAGCCCATATCACTGCCAGCTGGAACTAATGCCAGATTTATTTGTGTGAACAAGGCTGTAGGCCAAATTACAAGGCTCAGGAGCAAGATTCATAGACCTGGGACTCTCTTGACTCTGGGGACAATACAGACAACCAAGTCATAGGGGAAGCATGACTGGACTGCATCAGGGTAAGTCCAGACATGACTCACCATGAGGAACTACCTGATCCAAGCATGTCATTTGTACTGATTCCAGTCTTACCACATCAAAACTTTCAGAATCAAGCCAATAGCTTACAAGTGGTTACACATCTGATACATTGAATGTGTCCCAGAGAAGTTGTGAGATAAGTATGTAAGTTACATGTTAAAAAAGAAGTGAGATGGGAAGTAGGTATAGAATCTTTCTGAGGAAGCCTTGAAGTGATATTGCCATCAAACAAAAGAGATGCATGAAGCACATATTGTGTCCTCAGTTCTGTGCTGGGTGCTATATGTCTGACATGATTTAGATCCCCTGCTTATCCTCTGAAAGGGTTTAATGGGTTCTCTAAAATTCTGCAATGCCTAGATATGATTGCCGTGGACACCATGTTGTTCTGGGTTTTTCTTTTTATATTCAGGAGGTGACCAAAGGAGGGGGTGAATTAAAAAGAAGAGACTATCTCTGCTTTCCACTTGTTCTTATCTCAGATTATTTTTTGAGGCTCTTTTCTCAAGAAATATACTAGTTTTCATATCAGTGCAAGAGGATGGAAAAGACTACTTATTCAAGTATCTTCATACCTGGGTAGAGAAATCAGGCTTCAGAGATGAACCAGAGAGTGGAGCAAAGACAAAGTGCTGACTGTTGCCTTGCCCCCACTCTGTCTTAAACCACTCATCTCTTAGGACTGGAGAGTGGGAAGTAAGAAAAGAAAATTAAATTTTAGGAGTAACTTTACAAGCCTTATGCAATACTCTCTCTAGAAAAATGTGAAAATGAAAATATTCTTATTTTGAATAATTAAAAAATAATTCTCCACTAAGATTAAGGGTGATTTTTAATTGGGCAAATGTAAAAATGTTTTTTTGCAATGAGTTTTTGTGATAAGTAAAATTACAATGTAGTTCTGCAGATATAAATATATAAATTGAAAAATAAAAATGTTTATAACTGATTTCTGTAAGATAATATACCAACAATTATTTATGGATCATGAAATTATGAATAATTTTAATATTAATCTGCATACATTTTGAGTTTTTTCCTAAACTTTCTTCAGTGATCACCTGCTACATTTATAATCAGGGAAATCAGCATTTTTATTAAAAAAGCAAGCACTAAATGAGTATTTTAAAATAATATTGGCCATACATATATCATTAACTTTGGAGGCAGCAAGATGTAGAGTTGAATATCAGCTCTGCCACATACTAACTATATGACTTTAGTAAGGCCAAGTTCCCATCTTTCCTGAGTCTTGAAGTGCACATCACTGAATTCATGAGAAATGATCTGTCAGTGGTATACAGTGAGTGATTAAAGTCATTTATGGGCAGCTTATAAAACATCAAAAACAAAGTTGAAAGTAACCTAAATGTTAATGAAAAGATATAATTTTTTAGATTATTCTAAATAACACACATTAAGAAGGCATGGTTTAACACTGTAGAGAGACTTTGAGTTAAAAGACTAAAAATACTTCTATTTAAATGACTACTTTTATAGATTGCATTGGGTATCCTCAAAATTCATATATTGAAATCCTCACCCACTCCCAGTACTTTAGAATGTGATTTTGTTTGTAGATAACATCTTTTCAGAGGTAATCAGTTTAAGATGAAATCATTGGGATAGGCCCTAATCCAGTATGACTGGCATTCTTTTTTTTTTTTTTTTTTTTAAGTTGGAGGGTATTTGAACACAGAGAGGTGCACAGATGGAAGACGATGTGAAAAGACATACAGGGAAGGAAGTTATCCATCTATAAGCCAAGAAGAAAGGCCAGGGACAGATCTTTCAACTTGCTCAAAAGGAATCAACGTTACTGGCACCTTGATTTGAGACTCCTAGCCTCCAGAACTGGAGACAATACATACATTTCTCTTGTTTAAGCCATTCAGTTTGTTGTACTTTTGTTATGGAAGCCCTACAGTTACTTTACTTTGCTGTACATTAATATTTTTGAATGATCATTATTTATTTGTCTTCACCTTCATGGAAAGCAAAATGTACAAACAGAAGTCTAGCATTTATGAAAGCACTTGGCATGAAACAAGAAAACAAAAATATCTACGTAATACAATTTTTTAACATATTTCTTTTTTATTATTTATTTATGTATTTATTATACTTTAAGTTCTGGGATACATGTGCAGAAGGTGCAGGTTTGTTACATAGGTATACATGTGCCCTGGTGGTTTGCTGCACCCATCAACATGTCACCTGTGTTAGGTATTTCTCCTAATGTTATCCTTCCCCCAGCCCCTCACCCATTGACAGGCCCCGGTGTGTGAAGTTCCTCTCCCTGTGTCCATGTATTCTCATTGTTCAACTCCCACCTATGAGTGAGAACATGCGGTGTTTCATTTTCTGTTCTTGTGTTAGTTTGCTGGGAATGATGGTTTCCAGCTTCGTCCATGTCCCTGCAAAGGACATGAACTCATCTTTTTTATGGCTGCATAGTATTCCATGGTGTATATGTGCCACATTTCCATTATCCAGTCTATCACTGATGGACATTTGGGTTGGTTCCAAGTCTTCGCTCTTGTGAACAGTGCTGCAATAAACATACGTGTGCATGTGTCTTTATAGGAGAACTATTTATAATCCTTTGGATATATACCCAGTAATGGAATTGCTGGGTCAAATGGTATTTCTGGTTTGAGATCCTTGAGGAATCACCACACTGTCTTCCACAATGGAATCTGTCTATCAGTTCAATGTTTGAACTGATTTACACTCCCACCAACAGTGCAAAAGCATTCCTATTTCTCCACATCCTCTCCAGTATCTGTTGCTTCCTGACTTTTTAACATTGCCATTCTATGTTTTCCAAGTTGTCTGCTTTCACTCCCTATCTTTCAGAGATATTAATGAGCTGTATATTTGTTCTCTTTACATAATTCCATATTTCTTGGAGGTTTTGTTCTTTCTTTTTTAGTCTTTTATTTTCTTCATTTTTATCTGACTGAGTTAATTCAGAGAACTGGCATTTGAACTCAGATTCTTTCCCCAGCTTGGTCTATTCTGCTGTTAATACTTGTGGTCATATATTATGAAATTCATGAAAGGAGTTTTTTTCTCTATCACATCAGTTTATTTCTTTCTTAAAATGGTCATTTCATCTTTCAGCCCCTATATTGTTTTATCTTATTTCTTAAATTTATTGAATTGGATTTCAACTTTCTCCTGAATCTCTATGATCTTTGTTCCTATCCATATTCTGAATTCTGTGTCTGTCATTTCAGCCATCTCAGCCTGGTTAAGAACCATTGCTGGGGACCTAGTGCAATCATTTGGAGGTAAGAAGACACTCTGGGTTTTTGAGCTGCCAGAGTTCTTGTGCTGGTTCTTTCTCATCTGTGTGAGTTGATATTTCTTCTGTCTTTGAAGTTGCTGTGCTTTAGATGGGACTTTTTGGTTTGATCGTCTTTGATGACCTTGGTGGTTCGATTGTGGTATAAGCTGGGTTCAGTTCACTTGCTTCATTTTGGGAAGATTTTAGGGGGCCAAGGTTCAGCTCAGCACTTTTGGTTGCATGCTCTAACTCTGGGGGAAGGTACCAGGCCTCTGGCTTTGTTTTCCCGTGCCTCAAGGTTAGCAACTTGCTGTGGTTGAGGGGTAAAGAAGTTCCTGATCTGCTGGTCACAACATTTCAATGGGGCGTGCTGGCTAAAGTATGTCACTGGAGTGGTGGCAGCAGGATCCACGCTTGCTTGTACATGTCAGCAGCCACAGCAGCGCAATGAGTTGCATGCTTGTTTGGTGAGGTAGGGGCACTGGTGGGAATGGGGCAATGGCATTCCTTTGCATGTTCAGGCAGTGGTATAGTGGGGACCTGTTGCTGGTGGGGGTGAGGCTGTCTGAAACATGGTGGTTGTTGTGACTAGAGGGGAGTGAGTTAGCTTGAGAAGAGCCATGAAATTACTAGCCGAGATTTAGGACCTGTTCCCATAAGCTTGGTAATATACATTTTCTTTTGCTAATTAAGAAATCCATGATGTATCCATATTTTGTGAAAAACCTGAGTTAACAACATCTGTATAAATGAGATGAAAGGTTTTGAAAGAAGTGAAAAGGATTAAAAAAAAAACAGCGATTTTCTTTTTCAGACTGTTTGAGGAGGCTGGAAGAAAACTATTTATTTGAAAATATGTGAATATTTAGGTATCTCTGAGGTTTATGTATTTATTATGCAAACTAGCTGAGGGAAAATTTTCCTTTTATTATTATTATATTGATTTTATTTATTTATCTATTTGTTTCTTTATTATACTTTAAGTTCTGGTGTACATGTACAGAACATGCAGTTTTGTCACTTAGGTATACACGTGCCATTGTGGTTTGCTGCACTCGTCAACCCGTCGCTTACATTAGGTATTTATCCTAATGTTATCCCTTCCCTAGCTCTCAACCCCTGACAGGCTCCAGTATGTGATGTTCCCCTCCCTGTGTCCATGTGTTCTCATTGTTCAACTCCCACTTATGAGTGAGAACATGCAGTGTTCGGTTTTTTGTTCTCGTGTTAGTTTGCTGAGAATGATGGTTTCCTGCTTCATCCATGTCCCTGCAAAAAACAAGAACTCATCCTTTTTTATGGCTGCATAATATTCCATGGTATATATGTGCCACATTTTCTTAATCCAGTCTATCACTGATGGACATTTGGGTTGGTTCCAAGTCTTTGCTATTGTGAATGGTGCCACAATAAACATATGTATGGATGTGTCTTTATAGTAGAATGATTTATAATCCTCTGGGTGTATACCCAGTAACGGGATTGCTGGGTCAAATGGTATTTCTAGTTCTAGATCCTTGAGGAATCGCCACATTGTCTTCCACAATGGTTGAACTAATTTACAGTCCCACCAGCAGTGTAAAAGTGTTCGTATTTCTCCATGTCCTCTCCAGCATCTGTTGTTTCCTGACTTTTTAATGATCGCCATTCCAACTGGCTGAGATGGTATATCACTGTGGTTTTGATTTGCATTTCTCTAATGACCTGTGATGATGATCATTTTTTCTTATGTTTGTTGGGGGCATAAATGTCGTTTTCATAGAAGTGTCTGTTCACATCCTTTGCCCACTTTTTGATGGGGTTGTCTTTTCTTGTAAATTTGTTTAAGTTCCTTATAGATTCTGGATATTAGCCCTTTGTCAGATGGATAGATTGCAGACATTGTCTCCCATTCTGTAGGCTGCTGTTCACTCTGATGATAGTTTATTTTGCTGCACAGAAGCTCTTTAATTTGATCCCAATTGTCAATTTTGGCTTTTGTTTCCATTGTTTTTGGTGTTTTAGTTATGAAGTCTTTGCCCATGTCTGTGTCCTAAATGGTATTGCCTAGGTTTTCTTCTAGGATTTTTATGACCAATGGAAAAGAATAAAGGCTTCAGAAACAACACCACACATCTACAACCCTCTGATCTTTGATAAACCTGACAAAAACAAGCAATGGGGAAAGGATTCCCTATTTAATAAATGGTGTTGGGAAAACTGGCTAGCCATATGAAGAAAACTGAAACTGGACTCCTTCTTTACATCTTATAGATAATAGAATTTTTTAAAATTAATATTGCTTAATTCAGTTCTTTTTCACAGATGGAATCTCCAAATTATGCATTTTATTTCAAAAAGTGATAGCAAAACTTCACATTATAAAGACAACTTGTTTGCTCTCTACTGAAGTTCAACATACATTAAGAATAAACAAGAATATATAGGATAAAAGAAGGCAATTTTAAGTTGTACTCCACCTCATGTCATATAATCATTTGGATGTACTTTATAAGCACACAGGACTATCTAGAAGGAACTTCACTTTCACAGGTCACTGAATGCTAATGTATAGTTTTGACAAGACTAGAAATATGCTGGTTTAAGGCTGAAACCCTGAAAGCTAATGACCGAGGCAATTATGATATTTCCAGGGGACACAATGGAATTCTGAGCTTTTATGGTATTTAATTACACGGCTGCTGTGCCATTTATACGGCCATTCCAATTTATAAGGAAATATCTAATATCTCATACCCAAGTCTTACCAACACTCTTCTTTCTTTTCATAGTAACGGTTAATGCATCAGAAAACATCATTAAAATGAGTATTTCTTCATACAACAAGGCTCTTACTATTTCAGTCACTTGGATCTTGGATGGACATTGTGCTTTCAAGGATTTAGAAGTGTGAATTCTTGTTGATACTCATTTCAACTAAATGGGAGGTAATGTGCTAAGCTAAAAATGAATATGATCTAGTCATACTGTTACTCTAAAGCCATAGCTAGGGAATGAAGTCTTGTCCATGGCAAAGATGGAAAACGGGAATGAAAAACATGTGTAGGAGAAATAAGAAAATGAATGCTTTGCATTGACCGTGTACCTAGATACTGCTCATTGGATGCTATGAGGTTGTGTGTGTGTGTGTGTGTGTGTGTAACAAACAAGAAATTAAAGAAGGAAAGATTGTCTTTTGCTAAAGGACAAATAGAGAGCAAGTTGGAGAACTGCAGTATGAAGCCCTGCCTTTCAGATCCCAAATCCCACTCGCATCTGAAAACTGCATATATAATATATACAACTTAAGTAAAAAGAAATTGTGAACTGTTTTGCTGAACTTATTTTCAATAAAAACTTATTAGATTACATAGTTTTCAGAGTATGACTTAATCACTTAGGTCAATTCAGCCTTGCCATTTGGGCATAGGATATTCTCTATCTGAGTATCTGAGGTGACATAGTAAATTTGTCTATACTTTGGTACCATGTTTGCTCCCAAAGTTACATAAAATCCACAGTTATTAGAACAATAAGGTGAAGTTAGAGATGAGTTAGCAACAACTCTCCTGTCTGTTATTTATTTATTCATTCAATATATCCCGTATGTGCATGTGTGTGAGTGTTAAATCAGGTGCTGTGATGGACATTAGAAAATCCAATAACATACAAATCAGGAAGGATCTCTCCTTTTAAGTTTACAGAATCTTCAGACCCAAAAGTAACTAGATATTTATCTGTTCATGTAGGCTAACGGGGATAAAAAGAGACTAGAAAACTCTTAGTCAACAGTTGCAGTGTCACTGGGTGTGAAGTGAGATTACTTAATCTCAAAAATAGGATTTCTTACTTAGCTCTGAATCTATCTCCAGCACCTAGTATCTGATGAATGTCTGTTACCCTCATCTAAACTGAAATTTTCCATTAAATCTTTTATCACAGGTCACAGCCAGACACAGTGATTTAAGACTGACTTCCACTTACTCCTTGCCTTAGGAAAACTGTCAACGCACAGCATAGAAGTTGGTTAATTGATATAGAAATATGGTTAAACAGAAGGAATAAGTTCTAGTATTAGATAGGACAGTAGGAAAACTATCATTAACAATAATTTATTATATATCTCAAATAGCTAGAATAGACTTATAATGTTCCCAACACATTTTCTATAAAAATGCAATTGGAATTTTGACAGGGATTGAATCTGTAGATTACATGGACAGTAAAGACATTTTAACAATATTAATTCTTCTAATACATAGACATAAAATATGTTTTCACTTGTGCCTTTTTAAATTTGTTTCATCTGTGTCTTATAGTCTTCAGTGTACAGATTTTTCACCTCCCTGGTTGTATTTATTCTTCTGTATTTTATTCTTTTTAATGCTTTTGTAAATGGACTGCTTTTGTAATTTCTCTCTCAGATAGTTCGTTGTTAATGTACAGAAATGCAATTGGGTTTTGTATGTTAATTTCGTATCCTGCAACATTACCGAATGTATTAATTTTAACAGGTTTTTGATGAAGTTTTTAGAAAAAACCATGCCTTATGCAAATAGAGACAATTCAACTTCTTCCTTTACAATTTGGATATTTTTATTTCTATTTCTTGCCTAATGGGCCTGGCTAGGACTCCCAGTACTGTGTTGAATAGAAGCAGTGAGAGTGAACTCCCTTGTCTTCTTGCTGATCTTAATGGAAAAGCTTTTGGCTTTACAACATTGAGTATGATGTTAGCTGTGGGATTTCATGTGCTTTCATGATGTTACTTCGGGTCCTTTCATTTCAACTTGAAGAACTCCCTTTGGCATTTCTCTGAAGGCAGGTCTAGTGGAAATAAACTCTCTTAGCTTCCTTTTTTCTGGGAATGACTTTATGTCTCTTTCTTTTTTCTTTTTTTTTATTTTTATTTTTTATTATTATACTTTAAGTTCTAGGGTACATGTGCATAACGT
>NW_012115289.1:731295-769892 GCF_000951035.1 Colobus angolensis palliatus | reverse complement strand
GAAAGGACTCCCTATTTAATAAATGGTGCTGGGAAAATTGGCTAGCCATAAGTAGAAAGCTGAAACTGGATCCTTTCCTTACTCCTTTATGTCTCTTTCATTTCTAAAGTACAGCTTTTACAGGTTCGTTATTCTTATATGGCAGTTTTGTTTTTCTTTCAGTACTCTGAATACATAATTCTACTCCCTCCTGCCCAGCAAAGTTTCTGATGAGAAATCTGCTTGCAGCCTTTGTGAGTACCCTTCCATGTGATGAGTAGCTAGCTTTTTTCTTGCTGCTTTCAAAATTCTCACTTTGTCTTTGATTTTGACAATTTGATTTTAATGTGTCTAGGAAAAGTATTTTTTGTGTTGATATTGCCTGGAGCCTTTGAGCTTCACTAATCTAGACATACATATTCCTCCCAACACTTGGGAATTTGAAGCCACTATTGAATGTAATGAATATAGAATATATTGAGATACTGAACAACATGAAAATCAAAAACATTTGCATAGTAAAAATTCACCATAAGTAAGGCAAACGATAAATGTCAAGGAAGGAATAAAAGTATTTGCAACTCAGATCATAAACAAAGTACAAACCACTCTACTTTGTAAAGATTTGACAGAAATCAACAAGACCAAATGCCCAGTGAAAAATTAGCAAAGGAAATATGGTTTACTGAGAAAAAAAACAAATGGTTATTAAACTTATGAAAAAGATGTCTAGGTTCATCTATAAGAATAGATTGAAAATGAAAACAAGTATATAATTTCTTACCAATTAGATGTACAAAAATCCAAAAGTTTGAATGTTTTTGAAAAGATGTGTGAAAAATACACTTTCAGACTTTGCTGTAGGATTACAAAATGGTATAACTACTATGAAGGGAAATCTGGAAATTTCTACAAGTCCACAGAAACAATTTACCCTTTCAAGCAGCAATTTCTGTTCTAGAACTCTATCCCACAGATACTTTGTACATATATGAAATGATGCTAGTTATTCATTGTAACATTGTTTTTCACAGCAAGCAAGCAAGAAAGAAAGAAAGAGAAAAGAAAAGAGAGAAAAGAAAGAAGAAAGAAAGAGAAAGAAAACCCTGGAACAACTCAAATATTCCCTGATAAGAATTTATTTAAATAAACCATGATATTTCCACATAGTGGAATATTATGCAGTTGAAAGAAAAAACAAGAAAAGCCTCATGTACTGATATGAAAAATATCTTTAGTATATTTTATTAATTGGTAAAAATAAAGCTAGGAGCAGGACAGTGAGAAAGGAAGGAAACTGATAAAAATGGAAGGAAATTAAGTATATGTATATTTGTGTTTGTATAACATATAATGAGTATTACATATAGAAACACTGAAAAAATAAACATGACACTAATAAATACAATTTCTCATAGATGGGGAACAGGGTGAAGGAGGAATAGATGGGAGAGACAGACTTCTTTGCTTTACCTTTATATAAATTGACTTTTAAGTAATATAACTATTTTACCTAGTCTGAAAAATATTAATTTAGGAAGGAAGAGACAAAAGGGAAGAAGAAAGGAAGGAGGGGAAGAGAGGAAGGGAAAGAGGGAAGGAAATAAGTGGGTCTAGAATATTTGCCCTCATCCATACTTCCTTCACAATATAAAACAGCACCAATGAATCAGACACATGCTTAATACCACTTGGGAAAAAACAGAAGAATATTTGAGACTCCTGTTTCTGTCTTCAGGAACTACCACTCTTCTCAGTGTTCTTCAACCTTGCATTCTTTTAGGTATGCAACTAAATTGCAACTAAATTATTGATTCTGCTGAAAGGTTATATGAGTTTATGCACTAAATAGTTTCATCATTTATCACCAGCCCTGCAGTGAGACACCATGGGCATACATCAGCTCTTAGGAAATATGTTCACACATACACACTGTGGCATGAGCTCTTTCTAAGTCAAAGCTGAGGCCTCAAAAACATAAAAGATGTTAACCTTCCACGTGTTTTAAATACATCCATCTGTGAGAAGACTTTGAAATGGATTTTGCAAAAGGTAATTGGAATTAACAGCTTTTTGTGATTTGGAGGTTGGCATAGACACCAAACAAGAACAAAATGATCATGTTCCTAGGAAATTAGGGTCACTGTCCAAAGCTGTTAGGTCTAAATGGAGTATGTGGGATTGAGAATAGTGTGACATAAATTTATATGGCTATTTGTGTGGTGCAACAGCAAGGCAGAAGTCAGGGAATCTTCCTTGGTTGGAGACTTTAGAAATCTCCAGCGTAATAAAATCTGGTATAAGCACTCAACAAATAAAGAGGAGGGCAACCTTCCTGAAGAAATGAAATGAATGCAGGTCCAAAATTCAAAGCTCAGGAAATCTGACTCAACATCCTGTTGCATTTCTGCCTTCATCCATTTTCAAGTACTCTTATTCAATAATAAAGCAAGAAGAAAAATATACCTTTATAATATCCACATTCTTGCTGCCAATTCTGAATCCCAGGGCACAACATCTTATATTCATTTATTTATTTATCAATGGCCAAGCATTGGGCTCTCGTATAACATTGTTTCTGAAGTATTTTGAATCTACCTCCTGTGCAAAGGTAAACTGGCGAAATTTCCACTCCTCCACCAATAGATATAAGACTTTAGGCCAATCATCAGCATTTTATCATCTAAAAGTAAGAGGATTTGGGTTGGAAGCTAACAAGTTTTTCATTCCTAAGAATTCTACATTATATGTACGCTCTGTTGCGGAATAAAATGCTTCATAAGCCTAAGTAGAATCTTAGAAGCTAGGAGCTGAATCCTGAATCATTTAGTGGAGTAATTGTCTCTAAAAATGCTAATGGAATTTCACAAATGCTTCCTGCCACACCCACTCCTTTTCAGAGAATAGAAGATGAGGTTGTGAATTTATGGTGATAGAGCAAACACCCAAACACAGAGCAGTTTAATTTTCCTTTATTATTAGATTTGTAATTTACTGTGGATGACTAACACTTATTAGTATTCTTTTCTGCTGCCACCAGTACTGAAAGCTTCTTTCTGTCTTGGTCGTGGCAAAGTATGAAAGTAAATAATTATTTAAAATATACATAGTCAGTCCAAGAAAATTGGGAGATCTCAATTGAGTTTGGAGTCACTGATGTACTTCACATTTACCTTAAAAAACTGATCTAAATATAGAATATCAAAGAAATTAAGTAATTTTTAGAATCACAATACAGTATAAATCATTCAACCAAACTCTACACTCTAGATGGCCGTTAATTTACCAGTGAAGTAGCTCACTGGAAGTCTTAATATATACCAGGGATATTGTTTTGTTTTGTTTTCTGTTTTTTTGCTTTTTTTCCGTTTTTTAATTTTATTTTCGATACAGTGGGTACATGTGCAGATTTGTAACATGAGAGTATTGTGTGATGTTGAGATTTGGAATATGAATTTGAATTGTGAAGAAGAAATCTTTCAAACAGCCTGCCAGCTACCCACTGCTGACAATATGAGTTGGGAAGAGTAGGAGAGAGAATTCAGGTAGGTAGGAAAGCAAGGCTGCATAATAACACTTATACTTTTACAAACAATGCTCTAAATAAATTCATAGAATTTCATTTTAACATGACTGACATGTTTTGAAGAAACTTTAAGATCCCAGGACTGAAGTAGCTAGCGAACCAGTTTTTCAATAGTCACCTTATTCACACCGATAGAGGGAAGACAGAGACTTATCAAAAGAGAAAGGATAGAGATGACCCAGAAAGTTGAAATAGAAAACAGAAGGAAGACTTTCTTCATCTCTAAGAATTATTAAGAACAGGGATGTTTGCAACCATGGGGTCATATTCAACATATTTTAATAATCAGTATGCTTGGGCACAAACCAATGACATTTTCTCTTCTGGCCATGACCAACCAGAAGATATATTCATTGTAAACAGCCAGCTGAATACCAGTGTTCTACAATCCTGGCAGGAAAAGGAACCTGTCCTCACACTAATTCCATTTTCAGTTTCTTTTCTACTTGCAATTTTCATTTTACTAAAGAAGAAATGACCAAAAAATAAAAAAAATAAAAAAAACAGAAAACATTACCCACCAGGAAGTAAAGGAGTTTGTGTTATAGGAAATTCTCAGAGACACTTTGCACTATGAGTCCCATTAATTCATGAACTCCTACAGGGAGGTACCATGACTACTACAGCTCCTAGAAGAACAATTCCCAGAAGAATAAATGCAGTCAGTGTTGCTGACTCACTGCATGACAGAACAGACATGACAGCCTAAATCAGAGCCTTGGAATTATTTTTCCTGCTGGGGATTCAGATTCAAAACAACTGATAATGATGGGCTCCTCTCTGCTTTGGGTGGACATGAACTGAGTAGGAATATCAAACTTCTGAATCAATCACAACCATCACTTAGGCTAAGAAGAAAAGAAAAATAAAAAGGGGAAAAGGATACAAAAGATGAACTATCTCAGAAAAGAGGAGAGTAATTTCCATACCAACATTCCAGCCATATATTACTAGTATACGGTAGAAAGATGAGATTTATTAAACAGGAATGAAGAACTGTAGCCAGGCCCCAACTTGAGCCAAACTGTTACCATTGCTAGAATTTATATAACTATGAATACATGTAGTGACCTGTTGGTCCTCCAGAACTTCACTTTGTAAGAAGGAAGAAGCAGCTCCATGGAAAAAAATAAACCTAAGACAAAACAGACAGGCATAACAAACTTGACTTAAGAGCAAGCTTTAATCTTTCAAGGGGA
This sequence comes from Colobus angolensis palliatus, assembly GCF_000951035.1. Lineage (NCBI taxonomy): Eukaryota > Metazoa > Chordata > Mammalia > Primates > Cercopithecidae > Colobus > Colobus angolensis. The sequence continues at coordinate 765,128 of NW_012115289.1, read as the reverse complement.
AGAGTAAATCATTGTATCTGTCATTCTCACTAAATTAAAAGAAAAAAAGGTTTATAAAATATTAACAGGGAAAAATCTAATTTACTTACATCTAGCATTAAGATGAATATCAAAATATGAATTAAAAACTTAAAAACATATTCTTTTGATTGGGTGATTACTTTTCTGGAAAGAGTGAAGTGGGAATCAAATGTCAAAGCTATTTGAAGGAATAAAAACTATTTGGCTAAGACTTCAGAGGCACAGTTAACAAAAATGAAAATAGCAAATGGGACTATATTAAACTAAAAAGTTTCTGTACAGCAAAGAAAACAATCAACAGTGTAAAAAGACAACCTGTAGAATGGGAGAAAATATTTGCAAACTATTCACCTGGCAAGGGACTGATATCCAGAATATATAAGGAACTCAAACAATTCAACAGAAAAAAACAAATAAGCTGATTTAAAAGTGGGCAAAAGATCTGAGTAGACATTTTCCAAAAGACTTGCAAATGACCAACAGGTATATGAAAAAATGCTGAACATCACTAATCATCAAAACCGCAAAAACACATCTCACCCCAGTTAGAATGGCCATTATCAAAAAGAAAAAATAACAAATGATGGCAAAGATGCAGAGAAAAGGCAACTTTTATACATTGCTGGTGCTAATGTAAATTAGTACAGTCATTATGGAAAACTGTGGGCAGCAAGCCACCCAGTTGCCGAGTCAAGAGATTGAGGGCACGAGCTGTTTCAGTATAAAAAAAATATAAAATAAGAATAGTCATACTAGATATAGATAATAGATATGATCATGTATAAATATTATTATTAGTTTGTAGTAATTACTCTTTATTTCAATATTACAATAATTTTTGTTTTACAATTATAATTTAGGAAAAACCAGGCCATACAGAGATAGGAGTTGAGGGGATATAGTGAGAAGTGACCAAAAGACAAGAGTGTGAGCCTTTTGTTATGCCCGGGCGGGGCCATCAGAGGGCTCCTTGGTCTAGTGGTAATGCCAGCGTCTGGGAAGACGCCCTTTGTCAAGCGGATCATGGTCTAGCAGTAGCGTCAGTGCCAGGGAAAAACACCCGCTACTTAGCAGACCGGGAAAGGGAGTTTCCCTTTTACCGAAGTTTAGAGAAGACTCTACTTCTCCACCTCTTGTGGAGGGCCCAACTTCAGTCAGGCCCACTCGCAGTTATTCAAAGGCCTAACCATTTTCCTGTGATACTGTGCTTTAGTGGTCACACTTCTAGTCCGCCTTTATGTTTTCTTCTGTACACCTGGCTCTGCCTTTTAGGTAACAGTAGCAAATTAGTAAAAGTACTAAAAGTCTTTAATATGTAGAAATAATGGTGTAAGCTGTCTCTCTCTCTCGTTCCTCTCTTTCTTTCTGCCTCTGCTGCCAAACAGGGAAGGGCTCCCTGTCCAGTGGACACATGACTCACGTAACCTTGTCAATCATTGGAGATGACTTATACTCCTTACTTTGTCCCTTTGTCTTGTATCCAATAAATATCAGTGCAGCCTGGCATTCGGGGCCACTACCAGTCTCTGTGTCTTAGTCGTAGTGGTCCCCAACTGTCTTTTATCTCTTTGTCTTGTGTCTTTATTCCTACAATCTCTTGTCTCCGCACCCGGGGAGAAAAACCCCACTGATGCTGTGGGGCTGGACCCTACAGAAAACAATGTGGAAATTTCTTTAAAAACTAAAAATAGAACTACCATATGAAGTAGCAATCCCATTACTGAGTATCTATCCAAACGAAAGGAAATCAATATATCAGAGGGATACCTGTATCAGCATGTTTATTGCGGCATTATTTACAACAGCTAAGATATGGAATCAACCTAAATGTCCACGGACAGACAAATGGATAAAGAAAAGGTGGTATATACACACAATCAAATACTATTCGGCCATAAAAAATAATGAAATCCTGTCATTCTCAGCAATGTGGATGAACCTGGAGGATATTATGTTAAGTGAAATAAGTCAGGCACAGAAAGATAAACGGCACATTCTCACTCATAAGAGGGAGTTAAAATTAAAAATTGAGCTCATGGTAGTAAAGTAGAATTTTGGGTATTAGAGACTGGGAAGGATGGGGGAAGAGGAGGATGGGAAGGAGTTGGTTAACAGATATAAAATTATAGCTAGATGAGAGGAATGAGCTCTGGTGTTCTGCAGCTCTGTTGGATAAACATGGTTAGCTATAACTCATTGCATATTTTCAGAAACTAGAGAAGAGGATTTTGAATGTTCACAACACAAAGAAATGACAAATGTTTGAGGTGACTTATGAGTTAATTACCCTGATTTGATCATTACACATTGTATATGCATATTGAAATATTCTGTACCCCATAAATATGTACAATGATTATGAATCAGCTAAAAAGATAAAGAAAAAACCTATCTGACCAGGATATTTCTGGTTATTTTTATATGTCAACAATCATATTAATGATACTGTAAGTATTGAGCACAATGATCCTCAGGAAATTAGTTTGAGCATTCACCCAGAAAACAAAAGTAACATATATTTGTTAAACATCTTACCTAGAAATTCTTGTATTTGGAAATATTCCTGGGGCATTATACAATTTTGAAGATAAATATTTATTAGTCATCATTATTGGAATGGTTTTCACTATGATTAAGAGCAAATATTCTAGACACACATATTCCCCCAATTAACTAATTAGCATAAGAGTTACAATATAAATTTTATATATTTCATTCATCTCTTATAGTAGCATGAATTTTTCCAAATGGGCATATCTATGATTAATCTATTCAGTCACACAGGGATGTTACTAGGTTTTCTACAAAGACATATAATAAAGAAAAATATACCTTGTAATAAAGTAATTAAAATGATGTTATTTAACACAATAAAAATCTAAAGTTAACAAAATTATTAGTTTTGTTCTCATTTGATATGGAAATGATACTTTATTCCCAGACTATTTTATCCTTTTATAAAGATTTTTTCTTTGCCAAACATCTAGATTTAATTCATGATTTCAATCTTAACAGTTAATTTAACTTACTTGATTAAAAAATATTCTCATTTCATCTTAGTGTTTTGATATCTGCATCGATTATACAGCTTTTAAAAAAAAAATCTGACTTATGAGAAATTCTTGACTCCAAAGTTGGTTTCTTCATGCTTTACAAGCAGAATCCAAATGAACCAGGTAAAGCCTTCGATCAATCCAGCTGCCTCAGGAAACTTCAGTAATAGAAGAGTTGCCATTATATTTTTGTATATTTCATTAAAAAAACTGATTGATTATACTTTTTAAAAAGCTTGATAATCCAAAGAGTGTGTTGTTTCATTCTGAATATTACTCACCAACAAAAATAAATGCTTATGTGCCCAATTTCAGACATCATAACCAATGTATTATTTCTTTTACTTTTGACATCTTCTCCATGGAGTGAGTAACCACTACTGTTTTGAACTGTGTGGGGTTGTATGGGGTTGTGTTACACAAAGTTTATGAAAACAGCATGATAAACAACATGACTCACTTCTGGCTTAGTATTATGTTATTTGGTCACCTTGATTCCATAAGGACTATCCGAACTTTCAGTCACAACTTGAGTGACTTATCTTATTGGGTATTCTACTTAGTCAAAGTAGCATATGCCTGATCTAATTATTTTCAAAACTATACTTCAGGGCAAACTTAACACTAAACTCATGGCTAAGAGGTAACTAACAAATGTTACTTTGGTCTTGTCATAAAACCACCTGAATAGATCTCTCCTCAAGATCACTCTCTCAGGAGGGCCATAACACCCCCTGCCATGTATGAGTCAACCAAGGATCCTTAGTTCCTGGCTATATCCTACACTATACAAGGTCCAAGTAGAGAACATAGAGGAGAATGGCTCTGGGATCTTTAATCCAAGAAAATGGAAGAAAGTAACTTTATTTTTGCCTCATTCTGTAACACCATCCAAAATTTCCAGAAGAGAGCAGGTCCATGAGGGTTCTGCTTCTGTTTGCCCTGACTTATCCACAAACTGCTTTCAAGAGTGATGGTTGGGCATCCAATCCAGGGAGATGAGACATATGTCAACTTCATTTGAAGAGGATGTCCTGTGGGCTTACTTTGAATTGTTGTATGAAAAAGTCCAGTCATGTGCTTTTTAGCCTCCATAATAACATAAAATTTAATACTCCAATAATCAGGGCCTCTGTCACTTTCAAATTATGCATTAAATAATGTAACTGTGTGTTCACCATTTAAAAGAAGGGCAAGTCCTAAGCAGGAGAGTCAAGTTGGCATCATGGCCCCTCCATCCTCTCACCTCCCTCCTTAAGAAAATATAAGAAACTTAAGAAACTCTAACTTTTTTGAACACAATAAATACCATAAATTTATTTGAGACCAACAATATGAAAGATTAAAAAGGATGCAACAAAGATCACAGAAGTGAACACAGATGGACTTTACCCTCAAGAAGCTTTTAATATGACCTTTTCCTTAACCCTTACATTGCCATCATTTTGGTCTTTGTGTTGCTTCCTATTAAGGAATCATGGCAGCTTCTCACCTATGGGTCACATGGAGGCCTCAGAGCTGGACATTTCCTAACATGCCTCCCTTCATCCTACCATAGTTGCTCACCATGTGTCCAGTTCTTTGGGAACCATATGGACCCCCTGAGTCTCTATGTTCCCCCATGACATTGGAAGAAATATTGTTCCTCGGATAGAAGGTCAGTTTCTAAATCTGTTCTCTTGGACTCATTCACTTCTGCCTACCCAGAGACCTTGCCATAACAATCAGCTCTTATCTCTCTTGTGTCTTCAACCACTCCAAGTCGGCTCTTTTACATAGGCATTTAAACATACTCACAGCATTAAACAACAAGAACAAAGCGAAAATTTCTCCCTTGACCCTATAACCTCTAGAGGCCACCTAAAACTGCCAGGTTTACAGGTGATCCCTCACAGCACCAATAGTACCTCCAAGTAGTTCAACTCCAAAGATATACCTGGTTGTCCAAAAATTGTTCTGCAACATGGTGGCAATATTTACTGTAATGTAGAGTGGCAGTACCTACCAACAGTGTATTACATGTGGAAAATGTTTAACAACAGCCTGTTGAAATAAATTATACAACCAAAGCTGTGATATAAGAAATGCGTAACCTATGTGGATAACAAAGTTGATGCTCCACCCGATTCACTGAATCTCGCATTTTCATAGTGACTCGCAGTATATCATAGACTCAGTACACAATGGATGTTCACATTAGGTATTAACTGATATTACTTGTAAATGATATCCATGTATCTATTTTTACAAGATGGCAACTTACTTTTTAAAATATTAGTGACGTGGTAGGGCAATAAAATACAAGCGATGTGGTAGTGATGTGTTTTAAATGTAATAAAACATCTGTATCGCTACTTAGAAAATATAAAGCATTATTGAAAAAAATTCTCTGACTTATTGGTCATTATGTGCTTTTTAATGTTTTAATGGCTAAGACTATCTAATTCAGATTAGTCAAATGCAGAGTAAAGACTTCCTCAATTTATTTGACCCTGTAGAACCTCACAAAATACAATCAGCATCTCTCAGGAAATATGCTGTTTCAGAGCTGGAGGTCAAGGCATTATGATGAGTACAAAGCAGAGAACATAATTAGTGAATCTGGTTCCCGGTGGTGGACAGGATATACTGAAGAAAAACCAAATGATTAATTCCACAAGTTTATCCCTGATGTTGCCCCAGAATGCTTTGCTTTACATGAAGTTAAAATCTCACCAGGCTGCAAAGGAACTCTCATCTATCATCACTTTGCTTGTTAAATCTAACTGAAATAACATAGAATGTCACAGTGGATGAGAAACAATAAGTAAGGCAATAATATTACCACTTTTAAAATCCATATATAACGGCTGATAATGACATTATATGTATATGTGTGTAGACATACATATATTTACATGGGTGTGTGTGTGTGTGTATATATATATGAATAAGCTCTACACATATAATTAGATTAGATAGATACATAGATGGATGGATGGATAGATGGATAGATATAGATAGATAGATAGATAGATAGATAGATAGATGATAGATAGATAGATAGATAGATAGACAGATAGATAATACTTGGCATGCCTCACAACAGTTCCTAAAAGCCATTATATAGAAAAAACAGAGTATTCACTAGATTGAAGTGGCAGATCATATTTTCTATTACCAGAAATCTACATAGTCCAGAGATATTTTGAAGAAACTTCCCCAGTGTACTGACAGAATGTGGTCCTCCTATTCTTGTGTGGGGTACACTTGTTAACATAAAAGAATTTCCAAGGTCTCCCTCTGGAAGTAGCCATCTTTGTATGTCACCATCCTTTAATTGATCCATTTCATAGGCAGTGCTGGAATGGTTATGAGTCGCTGCTGTGTTTGGCATCACCAGGGTAAGATTCGCCACCATGTTCCTTCCTCATCATGAGGTCTCTGAGTGAATCTGACACAGAGCCACCTTCAGGTGTGTCACTCATGAACAAAAAATTAATTACATTTAATTATAATGGACTATGTAAGAAAGTCATTGGAGACACCAAATAATGAGGATAATTATTTTTTAAAACTACTAATTTTAAGCACCTACTATGTACCAGACACTGAACAAATAACTGTATGTTCATTATCTTGTGTATTTCACAATGTAATGCTATAATCTATGTACTATCTCTATTTTTCAGTGAGAAGCCTGGACTTACACAGCTTAAACAAAACACTCAAATTAAACAGGCAGTTAGTGACAGAACTGGTATTTAAACTCACGACTCTTTGTGTATTTTGTCTCTGTATTTCCAGATTCAGGCTGTTTAGTCATTTGAGATCTAGAAATAGGGGCACTAGACAGACACAATTCCATTGTACTATAATACCAACATCAATATAATATTCAGTACTTTTTAAAAAAAATATGTTTCTTCTTAGGTGAAATAAGTGAATTATTGACTAGTTTACTGATTCAGTAACTGAAACACATATTCATTCACATAAGATTTTATGTGAATGGAGGGGAAAGGAATAACCTAGATCTTGCTGTCGTATGCTCAGTTCTATGCTCACAATTTAGTACAGAAGATTTAAGTTGGAGGTTATGCTTTGTAGTAAACAACATTATTTATGGATAAGACATGAAACTATTACAGAATGGCTCCTGCCGCAATGCTTGGTCTATGTATCTTTAACTCATCTCCAGAAAGGTCTTCTGCATAGCATGATTCAAGCCTGGTTGTCGTAATTCAATTCTATGGGAGGGCACACGATGGATTATAGTGATGGCCTGAGAAACAGCACAGAATCCACAGTCTCTCTGACATCTTCAGCAGCCATATGCAACACAGCCCAACCCAGATGGTGTTGTGCATGTGAACTTTTGCCCACAGACAAAAGGTTGAGACCCAGAGTTCTATAGGAGCAGCAATAGCATATAAAAATTACAAACATTTAATTATGAGCTTCCAAAGATGTTAATAAGGGTAACTCCCTTATGCCTACTGACCTGACACCCCCCACTGCCATAGAGTGCCACCAGTACAACATAATCCTTTGGAAGTCTCCCATTCTAAAGCCACTCATACAGACTCAACACCAACGTGTTGTCCCAGATAAGGAGCAGAGAAGAAAATGTACATTCTTAATTCTGTCAGTTTTATAAATACCTCATAATGCAGAAACTGACAGTCTATAATTAGGGTAATTATTTATGGGAAAATAATTGGGTTAATGAGATGTTTCTTTACGGGAAAATTCTGTTGGTGCTGCTAAATAGAAAAAAAAATCAAATATCTTAAAGACATCAGAAATGAGAGCAGGAAAAAATTAAATTCTTACATTTGGGAAATTGCAAACTCATTGCCCATAGGAAATGACATCTAGAATGCAAAAATAACTTAATATATTGTAATCAACTGAACACCAGTTTGCATCTATCATGTTAATAAGTATAGCTACCTATGCAGAATGGTATAAAGCAAGCAACATTTTTGTCAATCCCTTTGCAACAACCCACTCAAAAGATCTGAGACTATGAGATCTGAATAAAACACCTTACTTTCATAAGCTAATGTTAGCTGTACTTCTAAGATTTTTTCCACAAAAATTATTATGAAGAAGAAAAATAATTTGACATTACCCCAAATTGCATACTTCTAAAAAAAAAAAAACGTATTTCCTTCCAACTCTTATCTACATGCGTAAGTAATTTTAAATAATTATAATTATAGTGTTGATATAATTTTATATTCTCCTTTTCAGTTAATGTTGTATTTTGTTTTGGTATTAAATTATTTAAGAGTAACTAACACTTTTTCCAAACAAAGGAATGGTTCTAGTAAGAACAGCAATATTGATCTGTCATTTTTTCATTTTTATCCCTTAAGAGCTATAAATCCATTTTCTCCTATAAGGCCTACTGGCCCTTTGTTTTTCCTTAGTAACTTTAGATACTAGATATATTCCAGATTATCACTCACAAGTCTACACCAAACACATTCCCGATAAACTCAACCCTACACTTAAAGTTTTCACTTTCTTATCTTTATCCTACCACCTAAAAAACATAATGTCAATATTTTATGAATCAGCCCATATTAGACTACAATCTATAAATATGGAATTATTACCTTTTCTTTATAGTCCCTTTCTAAGAGAATTAATTAATTATAAGAAAATATGAATGTACTGTCTTACTTCATGGCCCTGAAATTTGATTTATATTAACTCTAAAGAGACCCTGATCCCACAACACATGATCCATCATCAATCATCACCTTGCTCCTCGCCATCTTGAATAGTTATTATTCTTTCTGGTTCCTTTCCTTTTCTCACCATACATGAAGAGAGGACCTCTGGCTCTTAAAAATATTCTACTCTGATTACCCCTACAGCTACCAACCCTCCTTCCTTTTTGCCACTAAACACAAACACACACACACACACACATACACACACACACACACACACACACAGTTCTGTAAGTTTCTAGTTCAACGGAGAAACTGTTGAACCTCTGATGACTTTATTTCTTCATCCCTTAATCATTTCTTCAACCCCCTCAATCTAACTTCTGTTCATACCACTCTGCTGAAATCTCTCACAAAGATGACCATGAACACCAAGATGCCAAACAATTGATCTATTCTTTATCTTCATGCTGTCTGATACTTGTATATCTTTTGGCAATTTAACCACATTCTCCTGAAAATCACTCCTTTTGTTGTTGTTGTTTCTAGGCCACTATCAGCTCTTTTGACTCTCTTTTCTCTATTGTCTAAAAGTGAGCATTACCCAAACAAGTTTCTGTCATTAACTCTCATAGTTTCTTACTTTAAGCGATCCTATCCTGAACTGCAAGAGACTCAGTCGACCCATCTCTCTAGGAGGCTTCTCTGGTGACCTCTGACCCCTTGATACTGTTTAGGTTGAGGTTTACTTATGCTGATTGTCATGTTTCTGCTTTTGTGCCAGTTACTCTACTTCACACTTGAGGGTTTGATGAAGTTTTTATCAGGAATCCCATACACTCGCTTTTCTTGAAGGCTTTTCCATTTGTGCCTGGGTTTTTAAGCTGATGGTTTCTTTCCTCAGCTTGGTCCTCCAGGCACTATATATGGCAGATATGCGTCACAGTTTTTGACCTCTGCATGGAAACCTTTCCTGTTTTTCAGGATGGATGTAGACTCTGTGTGTGTGTGTGTGTGTGTGTGTGTGTGTGTGTGTGTTTACTGAGAATATTCAATAAATAAATAAATAAATAAATAAATAAAACATATGGGCTCAAATGGTCATTCAGAATTGAAATTCCACCTCTTACTTTCCAACTGTCCTACTTTGGACCATTTTTGCTTGACACTTATATCAATTCCACAGCCACTAGATCAGTGTTTCTCAAACAACCTACATTATCATCTTCAAGAGTGGTGTTTATGAAAATGCAGCTCACTGCATTTTAAATTCATTTCCACTGAAACAAAATATCAGAAGATGGAGTCCTGGTATGAAGCCCTCCCAGGATATTATAGCATGTTTCCCCAAGAGATTCTGATACACACTAAAGTTGGAGAACCACAGCACCAGACTGTAAGACCCCTAAAGGGAGTGCACTCAAGGTCTGTGCATGCTCTACTCTCCAGGAAGTGCATGCACAGGCCCAACTGATTCTTCCTGAAACATGGGCTGAAGCTCATGGCAAACTCCTGGTACAAAAAATTGTTATTACTACCAATGGCAAGATAAAGTCCTTAAACCTTGTTAGTCTGTCCTTTAAGGTATTCCACAATCTGACTTTCATCCATCATTTTAGCCTTATCACCAGTTACTTGATGACATTAACCTTATGCTCACATGTTCCATCTGTGATTGAGAGGCCTTGGTTAACGTTCCTATGAAAACTAGGATGGACACTATTCATATAATAGTTTACAATTTGACTGAACACTAAGAAAGTTCTGCAAGTTTCAGGAACCCAAAAAAATCAACGAGTAAGTAACTGTAAACCAAATACGAGCCTTCTGAGAGCATACCTTCTCTGTAACCAAAGCCTGGACTTCTTTTCTCAAGTGAATGTGCTTGTTGAAGCAGAGATTCAAATAACAAATTGAAATAGTCCTCACAGGCTTTCACCTTGTTGGACTGCGTGACATTTGGAAAATGGTTGTCTTCTGGAATTAGATTTTCTGGATTTAAATCTCAGCTCCTTAACTGACCTTGGAGAAGTTACTTAATCCCTTGGCTTCAGTTTCTTCATTTATTATAGGGACATAATGAGAAGACTTTACCTCATAAGGTTGTTTGGGGAATTAATGAGTTAATAGATAGGAAATATATAGCACAGTGCCTAACACACATAGTAAGTATATATGATACACACACTCATACTCACACTCACACATGCATATATGTAAGTGGGTATGAGAATATTAAACTTTTATATTTAAGAAATTTAAAATACTAGGGGTACTTTCAGATGTAAATCAAAATCTGTGACTCAAAGTTTGGTCTTTGGTTATTCAAGAAGAGATTTGGGTGTCATCAGTATATACACAGGACCTGAAGCCACAGATTCATATGAGCTCATACAGAGAGATGTAAAGGTAAAGAATATGAGAAACTCCAGGATAGAAGTTAAAAAGAGAACCTTAGTGGACTTGGTATTTCACCAATTATTTCCAAGCATTCTTTACAGGTCTAAAACAAACTACAAGCACAGAAAAACATCTTCTTATAGAAAATAACATTGTTATGCATTCCAGAGGTTACATGTAGAGCCATTAAAATTATTTATTCTATTGCTTTTTTTAGCTATTCGTCAAATTCTTCTCCAATATGTCCACTGCATTAGAACAAATTCATGTTTTCAAGACAAGTGAAGCAGAGCTTACTGTACTTTGTGAAGAGCACAGATGCACTAACAGGAGAGGTAGTGGGTCTGAGTAACTCCAGATAGGAGTTAGTTGCTACAAACTTCATGTACCTATGGGGGATGCTTACCATGTGCTCAAAGTGAGGAGATCCACTTGGCAGAAGGGCAGGAAGCCACATATGTTGCACCAAGGTGTTGACAATGCAAGAACAGTTCTTCAGAAACAAGAGCTGTGTAGACAGTGGGTGATCTGCAGAGTCAGACTCACATGCCTTTTAAGTGGGCATTCTCTGGAGTCACTCTTTCCCTGGGATAATGTAGGGAAGAACCCTGAAGAACTTCACTCACATGGACAGTCTTGTGTCAGGTGGGCAGCTGGGTTTTGAGGTCTGGTTTGGCCCAGAATGCTGTCCAGTTCCTAAGAGAGTATTGCAGCCCTGCTCATGTATTATATACCCATATTTCTGCCTGGTAAAAATTATACTGCCACATCTTCCCACCACATCTTCCTACCCATTGCTGCACCAACCTGCAGCAACAGTTGGTTGCCTAGTAATGGCTTTTACCCACTGTAACAGTTAACACTGAGTGTCAACTTGATTGGATGGAAGGATGCAAAGTATTGATCCTGGGTGTGTCTGTGAGGGTGTTGCCAAAGGAGATTAACATTTGAGTCAGTGGGCTGGGAAAGGCAGACCCACCTTAATCAGGGTGGACACTATCTAATCAGCTACCAGGGCAGCTAGAATATAAAGCAGGCAGAAGAATGTGAAAACATGAGACTGGCCTAGACTCCCAGTCTACATCTTTCTACCATGCTGGATGCTTCCTGCCCTTGAAAATCAGACTCCACGTTCTTCAGTTCTGGGACTCAGACTGGCTCTCCTTGCTCGTCAGCTTGCAGAAGGCCTATTGTGGGACCTGATGATCATGTGAATTAATACTTAATAAACTTCCCTTTATATATATATGTATATCCTATTCATTTTGTCCCTCTAGAGAACCCTGACTAGCATACCCACTTTAGGGGATAGGGAATAAGATGCATTTTTAAAAGGCCAAAAAAGGTAGGGAAATGCTCAGCAAGTGTTACTTTGAGAGCAATTATCTCTAACTCATAGAATAACCTTGCATTAGTCTGTTTTCTTGTTGTGATAAATACATACCCAAGACTGGGAAGAAAAAGAGGTTTAATTGAACTTACAGTTCCACATGGCTGGGGAGGCCTCACAATCACGGCAGAAGGCAAAAGGCACTTCTTACAAGTTGGCGACAAGAGAAAATGAGGAAGATGCAAAAATGGAAACCCCTGATAAAACCATCAGATCTTGTGAGACTTATTCATGACCACGGGAACAGTATGGAGGAAATTGCCCCATGATTCAAATTACCTCCCTCCAAGTCCCTCCCACAACATGTGGAAAAATTATGTGAGTATAATTCAAGATGAGATTTGGGTGGGTACATAGAACCAAACCATATTATTCTGCCCTGGGCCCTCCAAATCTCATGTCCTCACATTTTAGAACCAATCGTGCCTTCCCAACAGTCCCTGAAAGTCTTAACTCATTTCGGCATTAACCCAAAAGTCAATAGTCCAATATCTCATCTAAGACAAGGCAAGTTCCTTCCACCTATGAGCCTGTAAAATCAAAAGCAAGCTAGTTACTTCCTAGATACGATGTGGGTACAGGTAATGGCTAAATACAGCCATTCCAAATGGGAGAAATTGGCCAAAACAAAGAGGTTACAGGGCCCATGCAAGCTTGAAATCCAGCAGGGCAGTCAAATTTTAGAGCCCCAAAATGATCTCCTTTGAGTCCGTGTCTCATATCCAGATCACACTGATGCAAGAGGTGGGTTCCCATAGTCTTGGGCAGCTCTGCTCCTGTGGCTTTGCAGGATATAGCCTCCCCCTGGCTGCTTTCACAGGCTTGCGTTGAGTGTCTGTGGATTTTCCAGGCGCATGGTGCAAGCTGTCATTGGATCTACCATTCTGGGGTCTGAAGGCGGTGGCCCTATTCTCATAGCTCCACTAGGCAGTGCCCCAGTAGGGACTCTGTGTGGGGGCTCCGACCCCACATTTCCCTTCCACACTTCCCTAGCAGAGGTTCTCCATGAGAGCCCTGCCCCTGCAGCAAACTTCTGCCTGGGCATCCAGGCACTTCCATACATCTTCTGAAATCTAGGCAAAGGCTCCCAAACCTCAATTCTTGACTTCTATGCATTCGCAGGCTGAACACCACATGGAAGATGCCAAGGCTTAGGGTTTCCACCCTCTGAAGCCATAGCACAAGCTGTACTTTGGCCACTTTTAGTCACAGCTGGAGTGGCTGGGACACAGGGCACCTGGTCCCTAGACTGCACACAGCACGGGGACCCTGGGGCTGGCCCACAAAACCATTTTCTCCTAGGCCTCCAGGCCTGTTGTGGGAGGGGCTGCCGTGAAGACCTCTGAGATACTCTGGAGACATTTTCCTCACTGTCTTGGGGGTTTAACATTCGGCCTCTCGTTACTTATGCAAATTTCTGCAGCCAGCTTCAATTTCTCCTCAGAAAATGGGTTTTTCTTTTCTATCACATTGTCAGGCTACAAATTTTTTAAACTTTTCTGCTCTGCTTCCCTTATAAAACTGAATGCCTTTAACAGTACTCAAGTCACCTCTTGAATACTTTGCTGCTTAGAAATTTCTTCCACCAGATACCCTAAATCATCTCTCAAGTTCAAAGTTCCACAAATTTCTAGGGCGTAGCAAAGTGCTATGAGTCTCTTTGCTAAAACATAATAAGAGTCACCTTAGATACAGTTCCCAACAAGTTCCTTATCTCCATCTGTGACCACCTCAGCTTGGACCTTATTGTCCATATTGCTATCAAGCTTTTGGTCAAAGCCGTTCAACAAATCTCTAGGAAGTTCCATACTTTCCCACATTCTTCTGCCTTCTTCTGAGCTCCCCAAACTGTTTCAACCTCTGCCTGTTAGGCAATTCAAAAGTTGCTTCCACATTTCAGGTATCTTTTCAGCAATGCTCCACTCTATTGGTACCAATTTACTGTATTAGTCTGTGTTCACATTGCTTATAAAGACATACCTGAGACTGGGAAGAAAAAGGGGTTTAATTGGACTTACAGTTCTACATGGCTAGGGAGGCCTCATGGTCATGGCAGGAGGCAAAAGTCACTTCTTACATGTCAGTGGCAAGAGAAAATGAGGGAGATGCAAAAGCAGAAATCCCCGATAAAACCATCAGATCTTGTGACATTTATTCACTACCAAGAGAACAGTATGGGGGAAACTTACCCTATGATTCAAAATATCTCCCACCAGATCCCTCCCACAACATGTGGGAATTATGGGAGTATAATTCAAGAAGAGATTTGGGTGGGGACACAGAGCCCAACCATATCAAACCTCAATGTCAAAGTCTTCTTGATATGCAGTGACCAGGGAAAGAAGGAACAGATGTTAAATACATGAGGAATCTTCCAGTTATTTTATAAATAAATATACCTAATGACAGGAAGAAAACCCTAATTTTCAGTCCCATTTGACCTTTCTGATTTTACTCTGAAGCCATTAGATCAGCATTTGAATTTGAACACAAAATAAAATTTGGCTAAGGAAAAGCACTGTAACATTCCAAATAAATTAAACAATTACCCTACAGCCAAATAATACTGCTTGGAAATCTTTTACTTTGATATTTAAGAGGTAAAACTAAAATATCATCATGTAATATACCAGTACAAATGGTCACATTTTCAAATTCCCATGGTGGTACAATATATTTATCAAAATTTGAACATAACAATTATATAATTAAACTATTGAGTCTCATATAAAGAAACTATTGGGTCTGATTGGCCCCAGTCTGTTTTGAAACATTGTAATGCATGTAGTATCTTTTTAGTTTAATTTTCCAAAATTAGTTTTATTTAATACTATGACAATTGCCAAGTTGGTATCTGTTTTTCCCATGTTCTTTGTGATTGTTTTAATAAAATGCTCCCCCTAACCTCAACTGTCTAAGTACTCAGAACTTCCTCAGATTATTTCTTAAAATATTTCAGCTCTCAGGGCTGTCCAGAAATATTACTACATCTTCCTAATTCATTCACACTCCTGCTTACAGATAATTATTTCACAACTGTCTTTAAATTTTTAACAGCTTCTGCTCTATCCTCACACTCAGTTGATAGCCTATTTCTTTGAAAAAATAATAGCAAATTAGAAAACAATTTTTCTCTGTAGCCCCCATCACATTTATCAAATCCTCCACTTATGTGCCTGATCTCATCTCTTTTCTCCTTTTCAAGTATATCACTCCAGTTATTACTATCTCTGTTGCATCACTAATTTCCCCCTCTTCTCTGGATTCTTCCCATTTACATAACAAACTGCCATAATATGTCCAATTTAAGTTTTAACTACTATATATCTTATTTCTCTGCCTAAATTATTTAAAACAAAACTCCTCAAAGAGTTTTCCAAACTCATGATATTCAGCTCTTGCCCTCCCACCGTTTCTTTTTGAATGTACTCCTGTGTTTTTGTTTTTAGTACTCCACTGAAACAGCTCTTCTCAAGATCATCCAAGGTCTTCTCCGTGCTAAATTCATTAGTCAATTCTCAATTCTCACTTAAGTAATCGGCAGCATTCACAATTAATCATGCATTCCTTTGTAAAACACTATCTTCACTGACTTCCAAGCCTCTCCTCACTCTAGGTTGTATTTCTGCCTCACCAGCTGCTCCTTCTCAAAAAGCTCCATTTCCTTTTGATATTTCCAACTTCAGAACATTAGATTGGCTTTTTCTATTTATCTCTGGTAACTCCTCAGTTTTAAAATCGTTAATACCCAAATTAGATTTGTAAACCCAACCTGAACTCAAGACTGTCATAACCAACTGCCTATATTTCCACTGATATATCTGAATGAATATACCAAATTTAAGATGAAAATCTTGATATCTCCCTTTCCATTTCAGTAAACCATAACACGATTTGCACAATTTCTCAGACCACAATTTATATAGTCATTTTTTACTTTCCTTTTCCTTGCAACTGATATCAATCAAGCAACAAACTTGTGACATCTACCTTAGAAATATATCCAGATCTTATCTTTCTCACCATAAACACAGCTACCACCCTAGTCCAAACCATCATCATCCCTGCCTGGAATACTGCATTTGTCTTCTATAGTAGATGCTACTGACACTCTTCTCAGATCTCCTTTATTGGGCAGGTACACCCATCTTCCAGATGTTATACTGACTGCTAAACATCTCATAGCTGTACTCCTGCAGAAATGTCTTTGAAAGATCCAAGGTGGTGGTGGGCGGGGGGGGTGGAGAGAGAGAGAGAGAGAAAGAAAGAGAGAGAGAGAGAGAGGGAGAGGAGTGATTCAATTAGATAGATGATTATTTATTACCTATCTTTCAAAATGTAAGCTCTGTGAGGATAGAAATGTTATTTGTTCACTGATAAATTCCCAGTACCTAGAAGAATTCTTGGTACATAATTGAAATCAAAATGCATTTGCTGAATTAAGGAATTCTCAAGTTTATCCTGCTCAGTGTTCACCTTATCTTGGCTCTCTGCCAATATCCAAATGAGAAACAGAATTTCATTTACGGAAAAGGTAGGTGCTAAGAATTAAAGGTCAAAGACCATCTTCCTAAATAAGAAGATGAGGGCTATGGTTTGCTATTTTGAGTGAAAAGAGACCTTTAATATCCCAAATATCCTAGCCTGAGAGAAGCAACAGTTTAAGAAAGAGAAATAGTTGGGGGCACAGTTCTTTTGAGTTAAAAGGGCCTTTGATTATGATTATACCTCCATTAGCTTCAGAAGATTTGGTGCTCAAGTTAATAAAGCTTCAAGAACAGCATAAATTGTAATACATATTCAACATTTGACTCAAATAGTGAATTGCATCTATCAGATCATCCAGACATTTAGAGTTTTGCTTTAAAAAGTTGTTGACTTACTCTCCCAAATCCAGCTATCTTCAGACAATGAAAACCAAACTTAAACCTGAGGTCATTAATACAAGTCACAGATGCCAAAACAACACTCTAAATATCAAGCCAAAAATATTTTACTTTTATTCTGCAATACTCTTCTTATTTGTTCATAGTAAGTGCTAAAGGTTACATAGAAATTTTATTACATAGATTTTTTTATCTGAGTATTTATTACTGCTTCTACCAAATCTTTGTTTCTTTAGAAACAAACAGATGGCTGAAAAATGAAATGGGAATAAATAACTTGATATGTTCAAGGCAGTCTTAATGTATCAATAAAAACCCTCCTTCTAAATAGCAACCTCATGTGTCTGTCTGAAACAAAATGGCACACTTGCATTTTTTATTAGAAGTCAAACTGGGCTGGCCAACAAGGCAATTTTGTGAAATACGTCTTTCAAATGAATATATTTAAACACTAGCCATTAACAGCCACTTCAACTAAATAAATACTTATTTAGACTCTCTCTGTGCTAGGTGGTAGGGTAGGGCTTGAGATTAAAAAACGAGGAGCTACCAAAAACAAAGATGCTTATTGGATACAATTGTGTGTGAGACATTGTTCTAGGTACTACTGATGCAATGATGAGCAAATAGACATTAATCTGTGAATAAAAGAGACATTAACAATTTAATCACATATACATTAAATTATATATTTAATCATATCTGATAAGTATAGTGAAAGAAGTAGGTAGTGTATGTAGTACTTCTACAGTATATATAGAAGATAGTCCTGACAGTATAACAGTCCAGAGAAGTCTTCTAAAGTGAAGTGAATTTACAAAGATGGGAAGGATGAGGAGGGATTCACTTGGCAAAGGGGAGAGAGAAGCAGGAGCATGTTCTCTCTGACAGAGAGAACAGCATGAGCAAGTGCCCTGAGGCACTGGGTGGAAAGTTGGTGTACAAGAAGTTCAGGGAGTGAAACAGGCAGGGAATACTTCAGGATAAGGTAGGAGGCTGGAGACAAGATTTGATTCAGATTATTGAGCTCCTGGAGATCACACAAAAACGATGTTAACAGTCTTAAGAACAACAGGAAACCACTAACTGGTTTTAAGGCAAGGGTGTGTGGTGAGTGATAAGGTTGAACTTGTGTTTCAAACACGTGACTGACTGCAATACGGAGAACAGATTGGATGAGGGAAAAGAGCAGATGCCAAGAAATGGATCAAGGCAGCCATCACTGTGGTTCAGGAAACTGGTAATGCCAGCACAGACAGGCCAGCCCTGGGAAAAATGAAGAGAGAGGGATAGATGCAGCACATAACTGGAAGGTGAAATCCACAGGCCTTAGTGATAGGGTACTTACAGCAACTAAGGGAGGAAGATGAAGGTGAAGAATTCAATGACTGTTGATACTCATAGTTTTTTAAGGGCCAAAAGAGAAAAATCAGGCCATGGTAAGCAGGCTGCGAGGGAAAACAGAATTTCAGTTTTGGATATTTTGGATCTAAAATGACTCTGAAACACTCAATGGAAGATACTGAAAAAGCAGTAGATATACATGTCTGAGTTCCAGAGGACAAATATGGGCTGAATATACAAACTGGTGAGTCCTTAGTACATAAGTGATCATTGAAATCAG
Organism: Colobus angolensis palliatus; assembly: GCF_000951035.1. Classification (NCBI taxonomy): domain Eukaryota; kingdom Metazoa; phylum Chordata; class Mammalia; order Primates; family Cercopithecidae; genus Colobus; species Colobus angolensis. Next base: position 746,088 of record NW_012115289.1, on the reverse strand, counting down.
AGGCATGGAAAGTATAGTGTAAGGCAATAAAAAGGAGGACCATGCCTGAGGCATTGCCAACACTTAATGGTCAAGTAGAAGTTAAAAGGCATATAATGAAGGAGAAGCCAAAGATGAAGGAGGAAAACTGGGAAATAGTTGCATAACTGAATCAAGGAAGAGGTCCTGTGAGGACATGGTAGCAGGGAGAGACTGTGTCCAAGTAGTAAGATTGGGAAATGAGTTTACTTCTTACCTAAAAGTTGGTAAAGATCTGGAATAATGCATATTAAACTTCTGAGATTGGGATAACTTATCCCAAACTATAACCCTAAGTGAATAAAGATGACCTTGGGATATATCAGTCAAGATGTCTACAGAATAATACTGTCCAAAAGAAACAGACATACGTTATAAATATAAAATGGATGCAACATATTTGTTTTAAGGATTACAAAAAGAAATTGATTTGGATAGAGTGCAGTATCATCTGGCCTTAAGCAGAGACTGGCAGACAGCAAATAAAATTCATTCCTTCTTCCCTGGGCCCATAACTAGACCACATTTCTTATGTATACACATGTAGATGTGAGGTAAATGGAAGCAACATAAGCTACTTCTGGGCCTGCTCATAGAAAACATGTCTGGGTTCCCCATTCACATACTGATGGGAGAGAAGTCTGAAGTTTGAGAGGAAAATGAAGCCACAGGTGCATAGGAAGATACCCAAGTGTCTGGGTGACCAGATGGAAGGCAGCTGGTGAACCAGAAACATCAATTGACTTAGCATGAATGAGAAGTAAACTTCAATTGTTTGAGACACTGGGATTTGGGTATTTATCTGTTACAACAGTATTAACTACTCTAACTGACACACAGAAGCTGGCTACTTTGGAGGCAACTCAGAGGGGCAGCATTTATCTCACAGACCATGATCACCTTTTATCTCTCATTAATTCACTAGTGAACCACATTTCTATGATACAGACAGAATGATCAAAACCAAATAGCAGTTAATTTGCTACGAAGCATTTTCTTAAATCTGAATGGGTTAGAAAAATTCAAGGTGTTTTTGTTTTCCTGTCAAACAGTATAATGTTTTCAAGTAAATTACAGTTAAGCCATCCTTTAATAGAGGAGAAAAACAAAGTTCCATGTTATTTCTTTGATTGACAGTTAATTAAAAGGCAAACTCAAGTTTTTTCATCAATATTGTGTTACAGTGATTTAAATAGTAATTAAGCAAAATGTTGTTCTCTCAAATTGAAACAAAACTCCACATTTTTAAAATATGTGCTTTTTGCTTAGAACAGCACTAAAATTTATTTAAAATATGTGTTTTTATATAACAACATGCAAGTGCTCATATGACAGCTTGGCAGAGAGGCTGAGGAATCTTTATAGAAAACCTGGTATGCATATTTCATATGCTTAATCATAACTTCTTCTTAAAGTTGGAGAAGGATAGGGCCAACCATGGCATAATAATGGAATTTGAAAAGTTCTACAGGTAGAAAGAAGAGGCAGGAAAAAAGAAATGTCAAATGCATGAAAGTATTATTAACGTGATTGAGAATTTCTCTGGGTTCTCAACATCTTTCAGGTTTAATTTCAGTATCTGACCAGTAATTTGATGATTGCAACTTAATTTTTACCTCTCTTTCAGGTAGGATCAGATACATGATGTAACAGCCCATCTAAGTGTGGGCCCTATGTGAATGTATAGTTTGTATATCCATGAAACGGGGCCTGCACTCATGTCACTCTCAAAACAAACAAAAAAAATTTCAAAATACCATAGACCTGAGGCCAAGTTTTCAAGTGTGATGAATGGAAATGTTTGGTTGCTGCTGTTAGAGTTTTTGTATTAACTGCAGACATTAATCAATGTTGTCTTATAAAAACTCTATTAAAGTATAAGATCTGTGGTTTCCTGACTTTCTTTTTTATTGTGTCATATAGATAATCAAAATGTAGCTAGAACAAAAAGGTCTCTAAAGCAAAATGATGCAATACCCTTTTTTGACCTTGCAGCAGCCTGAATGTTTGTATTCCCCCAAAACTCATCTGTTGAAACCTAATCACCAATGTGATTCTATTAGAAGGTAGGGCCTGGGGGTAATTATATCATGATGGAGGAACTTCCATGAATGAAATTAGTGCCCTTATAAAAGAGGCCCTTGTAAAAGAAGGAGACTTGTCTCCTTCCACCATGTGAGGACACAGATAGTATGCACCGTGTATGAGCCAGAAAGTGGGCCCTCACCAGACACCGAATCTGCTGGTGCCTTCACCTTGGCCTTCCCAGCTTCCAGAACTGTAAGAAATAAATTTCTGATACTTATAACTACCTACTCTATGGCATTTTGTTATAGCAGCTCAAATGGACTTAGACAGCTCTAAACTTACACTGCACAAAACAGGATGGTGTGCACTGCTGACTGAGATGTGTTCCTATTCTAGAGATTACCAAATATTGGCAAGCTTACAGTAGAAAAGTATCCTGGTGAGAAAAATGTTACTGGAATTTCCCAGGCAAGTTCAAAGGACATAATTTATGCGAGATGCCCATTCTGCCTCCATGGGCAGGAGAGGACACACTTCCTTGACAGCCTTTGTAGATGAGAGTGATAAGAGAGATTAGACTTCTAAGAGAGGGCTATGTCTATAAACAGAGACCATCCTTTTATTTGCTTTCCCATGACCTCAACTGGTTCCACTGCAAAAAGTCATAGGGAGGATGGCAAGAGACTATTAAAAACAGGTTTGTGGTATCTGCAAAAGGTGAAGGGTGATGACTTGCACTGTCACTGAACATCCACTGAGCCTCTAGACCAGCTTACTTGTCTTGGGGCTACTATCATGGTGAAAGAGTATTAGCAAAAGACGACACGGTGGTTTGGCTAGAGTCAAGACACAGACCATCACATTGAGCTTTAGATTTCAAAGATGTAAAAGATGTGCCTGTGCCTAGGGGTCCCATGTTGGTGTTTTAATATTGTTAACTTTGAAAACGTTTACACTGATACACAGTTAAGACTTACATGACTTGTCTATGGAGCAATTCTAAAGTTGAAAACTATAAACAGGGCTTTCATTTTTATGACTATGTAAAGATTATTTTCTGCAGAGTGAAATAGTTAAGATTACATTTCCTTTTCTCCGATTCCTATGTCAGAATTAACAGGTCACTCAGAGAAGGATGTTTCTAGCATCAGTTTACACCCTCAAGGTTTTCCAAAACCTCATTCACACTCTCTAATCTATTAATATCCTCTTTCCAAGAGATTTTCCTAAACATACTTTATCTATTTTCTTTCATTTAATTTTTTCATTAAGCAAACTTTGTTTTGCTTTGTTTTGGCTTTTGTTGAAGTGATGGTAAATACCTGGCTTCATGCCACGTATTCTAGTATGGGGCTGAGAACAGATGTGATGAGTAGAGAAGGATAAAACTGGGCCCTCTACATTGTGTTAGATCCACACATGCTCAAGATTTATCCCTTCCCTGTATCCACCCTTTTGCAATGTGACTTTGTAGTTCTCATCAACAAATAAGAGTCTGTTGCGATATCCTTTGAATCTGGACTGGTCTTATAACCTAGACAAGCAATGCAAGAATGAAGTTAATGTGTGCCAATTCTAAACCTAGACTTTAAGAGATCTCGCACTTATATTCTTTCTCTTATACTCCTGCTCCTCTACTAAGTGACAATCCCAAACTGGTCTGATGAGATTCGCAAGGCCTAGTGGCCCCTATCATCCTAGCTGACACCCAACTAACCTGCAGAAGCAGAGCTGATCAACCTAGAGGTTGAGCAAAGACACAGGAATATGCCCATATAAGCCAGCCAAAATGGCTGACCAGGCAGAATAGTAAACTAAATAAATGGTTGTTTTAAGACATTATGATTTAAAGTGGCTCACTGGGCAGCAAAAACTAGTGCACATGCTCTTGATCAAAATGCTGATTACATCTGTGTTTCTCATTTCAATGTCCATCAGCATTGGCTTATCTAAAACTGGAGCCTTGCTAGCTTCTGCCATGTTATTAGGGCTTCTTCTTGGGTGTAGCTCCCTCTACAAATATTCTCTGCAGTAATTGACTTTGTTTTGCTTCAATAATCAACACCACTCAGATTTCATCTTCCAGAAATTTGATAAAATCTCTTACCACTGATGGCCTTTTCCCCATTCTCTTTATTGTTGTGCATTACACAGATTTACTTTTTCTACTATTTTAATGGGTTTTAGGAAAAATAAAGGAAAACAAAAACAATGTGTTCTGTCAATATCTTGAACTAAGTCAAGGAGTATTTACTGAGCGCCTATTGCATGTAGGCTATATAAAATATTAGAAACAACATTTGTTTATAATGTTAAAAAGCATTCTTACTCATTTTAGAAAAGCATGTTTCCTAAATTTCATACTCAGGAAAATTTGTTAGTGTAATCCCTGTATATTTTAGAAATTAATTTAACTGTTTTTATTTAAAAATTATCTTTCACACTTTTATTGCTTATTCATTTATGTATTACCTTATTCCAGAAAGAATTTACATGTCAGATTTTGAACTAATCTAGATAACTTCTTCCCTCATTGTTAACGGTAAATTTAACTATAATTATCTTTCATTAAAAGATAACTATAATTATCTTTCTATTAAAAAATAATAGAATCAGTATATTGTAAATACCCAATTATCTAGTGTGTGTAAGTGGTGATTAAAGAAAACCGGACAACCATACTCAGTCATTCATGCATTAGATACTTTGTATTGACAATACACAAAATACTTCCTGGCAAAATAGATGAGGACATGGTTAAAAGAGCATATTTTTGTTCATAATATAAATATAAATATTATCAAAGGCACAAATTTTAATATTGGACAGTTGACTACGGTTACATTTAAAATATTACTCAAATAGGGAGGCTGAGGCAGGAGAATTGCTTGAACCCGGGAGGTGGAGATCGCAGTGAGCCAAGATCGCACCACTGCACTCCAGCCTGGGTGATAGAGCGAGACTATATCTCGAGAAAACAAAGTCACTCAGCTAAATTTTGTCTTCATAGTGAATAAGTGCACTGACATAGGTAAAGGCACTTTCAGGCCTATCCCTGTTGTCTAAATGAAATGGGAAACTACTATACACTCTGTTCAAAACCATAGTGTAGTCCATTGTCTCTCTCTTCAGGCTGTGTTCCGCTTTCCCCAGATGAAGAGCTAAATAATAAAAGCTCATGCTTCCAAAGGCATCAAAGTCCAATTTCTGGCTCTGCTACAAACTATGTTACCTGGAGTAAGTCACCTAACTTTTTTGAGTTCTCAGTTTCCTCATATGTATCAAATAAAGAGGATGAACAACATGATCTCTAATTCTCTCACCAATCTCTCTCCCACGTTATTATCAAAATATTCTCCAATTACAGGCTTTGGAGTCACCTAGATCTGGGTTAGAGTTCATATTCTGCCACTTATTACAGTCAACTTTTTAATTAACTAATTAATTAATTTTTTTAGACAGGGTCTCATTCTGTTGTCCAGACTGGAATGCAGTGGTATGATCTTGGCTCATTCCAACCTCTGCCTCCTGGGTTCAAGCGATTCTCCTGCCTTAGCCTCCTGATTAACTGAGATTACAGGCTATAGTTAACTTTTCACAAATATCACAACCTAAATTGTGTTATCTATGACACAGAGATAACCTGACATAACTATTATGAAAAAAAGGCATAATGCATAAATTGCTCCTAACCCAGGATATAAAGCACAGCAAGCACTCAGCAGATGCTAGCTAATATTAATTAGTGTTGTACTACAATATCCTCAATATTTGTCTAGATGCTAACTGGATATTTCCATTAACAGGTAGATTACTACTTTGTGAGAAAATCCTTTCACTCTAGGACATCTTAATTACTAAGGCTTCACATACATATACTTACAATGAGCTTAAATGTGACTCCTTGTAACTATATATTCTTCCATTTAGTAGTTTTTAACCTGGAGTCCACAAAGAATTCAGGAGACTGGTAAACTTGTATGAAAAGCTTTACATCTGTATTTTTACTAACTTGTAACTGAAAAATATCATTTTCTTTAATTGTGAATATAGTTACCAAACCACTGCAGTTTGTGACTTTGTTGCCAGTAAAAATTATAGATACCTTCTTATCTCATTAGACTTCTTGCACGCACTTCAAAATTCAGTATGTTAGATACGTGATCTGCTAGATCTTAGTATTTAATACATTAATAAAGATGCACATATATAACTATACCAAATTTTTATTTTAATATTTTTATAATTTGTTTTAATACAATTGGTTTCAGTTTTTATTCTATAATTTTATTTTGTGTTTATAAACATTAACAGACTGAGCGTGGTACCTCACGCCTGTAATTACAGCACTTCAGGAGGCCAAGGCAGGAGGATCACTTGAGGCCAGGAGTTTGAGACCAACCTAATTGACATCTCTTTTGTAGAGACCCTATCTCCTCAAAAACAGTTTTAAAATGAGCCAGGTGGTGGCCCACACCTGTGGTCCTAGCTACTAGGGAGGCTGAGGCAGAAGGATGCTTGAGACTGGGAGTTTAAGGCTGCAGTGAGCTACGATCACACCACTACACTCCAGCCTGGGTGACATAGCAGACTCTGTCTCTAAAAATAAACAAAAAACCATTATACAGTTGTCCCTCAGTATTCGTGGGAGATTACTTCCAGGACCTTTGGCAGATGCCAAAATCCATGAATGCTCAAGCCCCTGATATGAAATGCCATAGTATTTATCTATAACCCATGCATATCCTCTTTTTTTTTTTTTTTTTGAGATGGAGTCTTGCTCTGTCGCCCAGGCCAGAGTGCGGTGGCCGGATCTCAGCTTATTGCAAGCTCTGCCTCCCAGGTTTACGCCATTCTCCTGCATATTTTAAATCATTTCTAGATCTGTTGTAATGCCTAGTATAATGTAAATGTTACATAAATAATAGTTACAATACATTCCTTAGGAAATAATGACAAGAAAAAACATCTGTACATGTTCAGTGCAGACTTTTTTTCTCAATGTTTTTGATCCATGGTTAGTTAAATCCCAGAATGCAGAACCCATGGGTGCAGAGGGCCAACTGTTCTGAGAAGGTATTCATAGGTGTAACCTGTTTGCTGAAAGGATTCAGGATTTACACCCCACTCCATACACACACATAGAAGATTAGTAAACTCTGCTCTGAAGTAAGCTCACATAATATTACTCTTCCTCCCTGATGAAACTCTTAACCACTGAAAGAAAAATAAGACCTTGGAATGCTCTAAATGTTTGTGTCCCTTCAAAATATATATGTTGAAACCGAATCACTAATGTGATAATATTTTGAGATGGGGCCCTTGAGAGGTCATCAGCGGCCTTACTAAAGAGGTCCAAGAGAGACCCCTCACCCTTTTAACCATGTGAGACACAGCTATAAGGTGCCATCTATGAAGCAGAAAGCACACCCTCACCAGACACCAAATCTGCTATTACCTTGATCTTGGACTTCCCAGCCTCCAAAACTCTGGGAGATAAATATCTATAGTTTATAAGCTACCGAGTTCATGCTATTTTGTTATAGCAGCCAAAATGGACAAAGTCAGATCTAATTGCCGGATGTCTTTCTTTTCTTTCTGCCTCTACTTAACATCTCTAGTTGAGCATGCCTCCAGGCATATCTCATGGAAGACTAGTGTGCAAGATGATCTATGAAAAAAAGTAGTCTCTTGTTCAAAAATGGGGCAAGGGAAAAGGAAAACCATTGAATACCAGAAGCAGTAACAGGAAGGGTGAAAAAAGTAGCTAGCTCGATGGAGAAGCAAAGTCAAAATGATTTTTATCAGACACAGCACCTGTGTTTGTGGAAAGACGTTAGTAGCCATTGGAGAAGGAAATAATCAAAATAGAGAGAAGTGATGATGAGAGGACCATAGTCCTGGAAGAAAGGTCAGGGGATGAAAGTAGAAAGTAAGTAGCTATAGAGGAATGCATATCCTTTCAGGACACTAAGGTGGGACATTTCTCCTCAGGATTCCTTAATGGCCTCCTGTCTTGGACAGCTGCAATGCATATGGGTATATTAAAGACCATCAAAAGTACTGCCCAAAAGACACCTTTTTCTTAACAACTTATCCTTTCCAAGCTTCTTTGACAATAGACCTACCCTCCTCATAATAATCATTAATGTTCTATGAGCTACTGCTCTGCAGAACACACTCTGGGAAACTTGTAATTTTTCATTGCACAGGATATTCCATAGGTGGTCTGACAATTGTTTGAGGACAGTGGACTACTGCTACCTTTCTTGTCTGAGTAATATTTCAATTAATGTTGATTTTCTTTCTCTCAAGAAAGATTCAACTTAGAAGACTTTTTAGACATATTTGATATAGTATTTGCAATTAACTACCATTTTTATGAGAACTGTCCACACAACGAGGTCTTTCTGTACTTGTGCTACTGCTTTTTAAAAATTTTTTCATAAGGCCTAAATCAGAAATTAACCTTTGTTTTCTATTAGATTGTGTCTTGCTATTTCTGGACTATCTTTTTTTTTTTTTTAATTTTTGAGATGAAGTCTTGCCCTGTTGCCCTGGCTGGAGTACAGTGGCATGATCTCAGCTCACTGCAACCTCCTCCTTCCAGGTACAAGTGATTCGTGCCTCAGCCTCCAAAGTAGCTGGGATTACAGGCATCTACCACGATGCCCAGCTAATTTTTGTATTTTTGGTGGAGTCAGGGTTCCGCCATGTTGGCCAGGCTGGTCTCAAATTCCTGACCTCAAGTGATCCACTCTCCTTGGCCTACGAAAGTGCTGGGTATCATGTTATTTTTTAACCATAGCGTTGTCACACATTCCTTTTTTTTTCTGCTGGGAAAAAAATTTATTATATCCACTTGATTCAGTGTGACAAAGACTACTACTAGGTATCCACCCATGTCCATTCTTTTCTTATTGCTTGCTAAACAAAACACCTGTTATTGCAGTTGGAAGTGTGCTCAGTTAATATATTTTTTTTTCAGTTTAATTTTCATCTAGATAAGTTCTTTTTTTCTTAATTTACAACTTTTATTTTAAGTTCAGGGGTACCTGTGCAGGATGTGTGGTTTTGTTACATAGCTAAATTGTGCCATGGTGGTTTACTGCATAGATCATCCCATCACCCAGGTATTAACTCCAGCATCCATTAGCTATTCTTTTGATCCTCTCCCTCATCTCACCCCCATACCCTCTGACAGGCCCCAGTGTGTATTGTTTCCCCACCCCCAATGTGTCCATGTGTTCTGATCATCACTTATAAGGATAATGGCCTCCATCCCCATTTATGTTCCCACAAAAGACATGATCTCATTCTTTTTTTTATGGCTGCATAGTATAGTATTCCATGGTGTATATGTACCACATTTTCTTTACCAAATCTGTCACTGATAGGCATTTAGGTTGATTAGATGTCTTTGCTATTGTGAACAGTGCTGCAATGAACATCCACGTGCATGTGTCTTTATAACAGAATGATTTATATTCCTTTGGGTATATATGCAGTAATGGGACTGCTGTGTTAAATGATATTTCTGCCTCTAGGTCTTTAAGGAATTGCCACACTGTCTTACACAATAGACGAACTAATTTACACTTTCACCAACAGTGTAAAAGCATTCCTTTTTCTCCATAACCTCACCAGCATCTGTTGTGTTTTGACTTCTTAATCACAGCGATTCTGACTGGTGTGAGATAGTATCTCATTGTGGTTTTAGAGTTGGGTTTCTCTAAAGATTAGTGAGTTTTTTTCTTATGTTTGTTGGCCACATGAATGTCTTCTTTTGAGAAACATCTGTTCATGTCTTTTGCCCACTGTTTAATGGGGTTGTTTGTTTCTTGTAAATTTATTTAAGTTCCTTATAAATGCTGTATATTAGACCTTTGTCAGCTGGATAGATTGCAAAAATTTTCTCCCATTCTGTAGGTTGTTTGTTTACTCTTTTGATATTTTCTTTTACTGTGCAGAAACTCTTTAGTTTAATTAGATCCCATTTGTCAATTTTTGCTTTTTTTGCAATTGCTTTTGTCATTTTGTCATGAAATCTTTGCCTGTGCCTATGTCCTGAATGGTACTGCCTAGCTTTTCTTCTAGGATTTTTATAGTTTTGGGTTTTATATTGAATTATTTAATCTACCTTGAGTTTATTTTTGTATATGGTGTAAGGAAGGGGTCTAGTTTCAATTTTCTGCATATGTCTCACCCGTTGTCCCAGCACCACTTATTGAATAGGGAATCATTTCCCCATTGCTTGTTTTTATCAGGTTTGTCAAAGAACAGATGGTTGTGGGTATGCAGTCTTATTTTTGGGTTCTCTATTCTGTTTCTTTGGTCTATGTGTCTGTTCTTGTACCATTAGCATGTTGTTTTGGTTACTGTAACCCTGGAGCATGTAGTTTGAAGTTGGGTAGCATGATGCCTCTAGCTTTGTTCTTTTTGCTTAGGATTCCTTTTAACTTTAAATATTTTCCAGGAGTTGATGAGCATTACTCTGTGTTTTGATGAAACCCCTTGTTAAAATATTGGGCAGAACATAGCCAAGGGAAGAACACTGTGGGATATGAATGCTTTGGAGTATGTAAATTCAATCAATCTTCTATCTATATAATTTCACTGTATTGTTTACCAAGATTTTCCACCAACAGTTAGATTGCTAGTAGCTCTGTAATTCCATATCTATCATTTCCATGGTTTTTATTTTTCTCTTTTTCTTTTTTGAATCTGGAAATGTCTTTCATTATTCTAAAGAATAATTTTCCTGCTTATAACACTTAGCCAGACCGAAACATACATAGAAGTTTAAATCATTGCTTATGTTATTCTTTGAATTATATATGTTCTCACTGAACTTGTGTGTGTGTGTTCTCAAAGATGATATTTCTGAAGTAGCTACAAATGTGAACCCAACTTCACTAAACCATGCTTGTGACTTCTGTGGCCACTATTAAAAAACCACAATCATTAATATCAGTATAAATGCTAAATACATATACTGATATGTAATTAGTATAAATAATTGCCTCCAATTATTAGCCATAATTGCAATATTGTTATCTACATTCACATTGTTTATAATGAATGAAATAAAATTGTATTCAGGATAGTGAAATAGTGTCATGAAGGGCTGTTTGGTTTTGGTTTTTTGGTTTTTTTTTTTTTTAGCTGAAAGCAGGATTATATTTTAACTCAGCTATCCCATTTTTGGAAATTAGCAATCTCTCCATCCTGGTACAACTCTGCTCACTCCAGTACTCACAGTGAGATTTCAGAAGCTAGGATGGTTCTAAGATCAATACATTTATCCCTGAAGGTAGAATTTTAAAATTCCAAAATAATGAAGTTGCTGCTGTACACTGCTACAGTTGCTTCATAATGTTTGGCTCCTTAAGTAGGAAATACAGTTCACCACTAAGCCAAAGGAGCTCCTAAATAGAACAATTCATCCATGATAATTGAAGCTTAGGTTCATTACATGAAGGATTAGTTACAAAATGGCAATGCTACACTCATCAGGTTTTTCTCAAGATCTATAAAGAAAGCAATGAACCAATGATCAACTGTAACTTATAACTCTTTTAATGTATACATTGCAAGTTCATAATAGGAGGCATTATATATTAATCATACACACTAGTTTCAATGAAAATCCCTTAAAACTATTCTCAAGTGATATAAAGCAGTCAGGTAAGTTTAAACCTATAAAAGGACCACTGCCATGGACTTCTATAAAATTTTAGTGCCAAACTTACTGCTATCAAAGATATGTAATGCCACAGAATACAAAAGCCAATGGGAGAATAACTCAATATAGTAACCCAATAATAATGCATGTAAGCATGTGAGCAATAGAGGAAAAAGGAAGGGAAAAATAGGCTATTCATCAGAAACATATATAGTATCTAGGTTAAGATAGGTCTGTTTTTCTCAAAACTATAAGATGCTGAGTATTCTAAGAAGAAAAATTCCCAACAACATTGTTTCTTATAAAATATATTTAATGTGGAAGCTGAGGCGGGCGGATCACGAGGTCAGGAGATTGAGACCATCCTGGCTAACATGGTGAAACTCCGTCTCTACTAAAAAATACAGAAAAATTAGCCAGGCGTGGTGGTGGGCACCTGTAGTCCCAGCTACTTGGGAGGCTGAGGCAGGAGAATTGCGTGAACCCGGGAGGTGGAGTTTGCAGTGAACTGAGATCCAGCCACTGCACTCCAGCCTTGGCGACAGAGTGAGACTCCATCTCAAAAAAAAAAAAAAAAAACTAAAATAAATAAATAAATAAAATACATTTAATGTACTTAAGCACACTTTTATAGTTGTTACTATTATGCAAGAATCCACACTGAAATAATTGAGAAACAAGTGATTGGGTATATCATGAATGCATAAAGTAGAATTAAATGTCAAAGCTTCATATAAATATTAATTTTAACGTTAATGCTAAATATCTATTAGTAGTATTTACCAACTAGTTTTACTGGTATACACTGCCTCTTAATCATCACTGCTCCATGTTATGCAACTTGTCATCATTTCATCTATTTTTGTCTTTTTTATGTCCTTAATAAAAATAAAATGACTTAATCTATTTAATTTGTATTATTGTTTTGGTCCTGTAATTAGGTTAGAATATGAATGAATTTTTTAATCATTTCTTGAAGCAATTAATTGTTGCAGACCATTTTTTGTCTTCTTTAATCAAAGTGCATATTATATCTATGAACTATCGTATGTATTCTACCAATATATAATTATTTAAAAAGTATTCCATGGCCAAATAAATTTGGGAAACGTGTATTTCAAACAAATTTTCTAGTAATTTATATAATTATGTGGTATATTTCATAATGGTGATGGAATAATTGAATTACAGAATTTTTAAGATAGGTAGAACTTGGGTATAGTCTCCTCATTTAAGGGTAAAAGTGAGGCCACGAGAAATGAGATGACTAAGACTCAGTTTTCTGGTTTCTAATTCTGTTCTCTTCTACCTGGCTCTTTACATCCTGATATCACACACATTTAAAAGAAAGAAAGAGAGAGAAAAGGAGGAAGGAATAAAAGGAGAAAAAAAAAAAAAGAAAGAAATCGTATCCACCAAGAATAAAAATGTTGCCCAGTAGTACTGTTGTGGAATTGAAAGATTAGATGAAATGTGTTTGCTACTCAGCCAAAGTATTTAACACATCATGAAATTCCATAAATAATCAGTTATACAGAAGAGACATTAAGGACTGTGAAATGTACCCTAGAGGTAAACTGTAGAACCTAACGAAGAATGGATAATGGGTCCTCAGCACGGATTAGTGACTCAGCTTGAGCAAAAGCAAATTAAGGCTGAATTTCGAGAATAGTTTAAAAATTAATTAAGTCTCACAGTTAGGAGATTGTTTGAATGTATGAAACTTACTCATGTTGGCTTAGGCCTTTATTAAGCCTTTATTAAAAGGTTATAGGAACTATTTTATAGAAGCCAAAGCTAGGAAGGCAACAAAGCCCCTTGCAGGATTAGAACCCATCTAGAAAGCTATCAAGAATGAAAACAATTATCACCTCTTTTTTCACGGAGTTCATAGATTCTCATTGTGTGTCTCTTCGGATATCAGTTTCATGTTCTTTTTTGCAGGAAAACTGGCCCTCCTATTTCAAGCTCCAGTAAATAGAGACTGGAATCAATGTGCCCCAAATCAAAATTCCTCAGAGACAACCTGTTCTTCCATCTTGGGGGTGGGTGACAGAAAGCAATGTAGTGGCAGGACCTTCTGCCCCTTCCATAGCAATTGCGGAAGTAGACCCTCTTGAATGACATCATTAGGGGATTCTGTAAGAGTGTAACAGGATGCACAGAGCGAGCTTTGGCAAAGACACATGTGGCTTCTTTAAAGCTGAGTGGCCCTTGGAAAGAAGGAAACTACTGGCAACAGAACAAGTAAGAAAACATGGAAAATACACTGAGGCAGAGAGTAGAAGGGAGAGACCCACACTAGTGTTTTAAAGGATTACTGACCTGTTCCAGTCCTTAGGTTGCAGCCACAGCAAGTTTTGCTTTAGGACTCTTCAGTGAGCCCAAGGAAAGTATATATGGGCCAATAACAAGAGCTTGCTTGCCCTCTTTACTCTCTGGACCTGTTTCACCTGATTCTGGTCACCCTTTTCAGAATTCCTACTCAGCAACTTACTGCTACGTCTACTTCTTGCCTTCCTGTGGACCTAGGACATTGATATTATCTGCAATAACTGCCATTTAAATAGACATAATCTTGGAGATAATCTAACCAATCCTGATAAGCTGAAACAATTATGTGTTTTCACACGGGAGAGGTCTTGGTTTGAGTCCTTAATTAATGCTTAGAAGACATCTAACCAAAATCAATTTACTTAACCTGACTCTTGATTTCTCATCAAGATAATAATGACTTACTTGCTCAATGAATTTTTAACCTAAAAATATAGGATAATTTAAGTAATAATAATAACTCAAAACAACAACTAGATTTCTGGTCTGTATCTCCTCTCCTAAACCCTGATCATAATTTGTACAGCAAGTCATGAATTTTGGATCCTTTCATTTCAAACATGTACCTTTATATTGAGTACCTACACATGCAAAGCATTAGCCTAGAAACTGCATGGAAAACAAAGATTTACCAATCACAGGATTGTAAAGGAAATTACAAAGTTAAAATGGACAATACATAGAAGGAAGGATGGAAGGTAGGAAGAGAGTGAGGGAGGGAGGGAGGG
>NW_012115289.1:709042-731245 GCF_000951035.1 Colobus angolensis palliatus | reverse complement strand
GGAAGGAAGGAAGGAAGGAAGGAAGGAAGGAAGGAAGGAAGGAAGAGAGAGAAGAAAGAAAGACTTAAAAATTGTCTACTGTGCACTAGGTTTTTCATATACATAATCACACTCTTCACAAGCAGTCTTTTAGGTAGGTATTATTGCTCTCATTTTATGAATAAGAGAACAGAGGCTCAGAAGGATTAAGTGACTCTGGGGAAATATTTTTAAAATGGTTCAGATAATGTGCTGTGATGTGATTACAGTAGAAAAAACATTACTTTAACTCTGTAGTTCAGGGCTTTGTGAAGCAGATGAAATTTGAGCCCTCTACACTGGGTAGGATTTAGGCATTGGCAGAAACACCAGCATGAGCCAGGGTTCTGACAGCAGAAAGAACATAGCCATGTCTGGGACTACTAAACAGTTAGATTAGTTCATAGTATCATACACAAAGGGGAGAAGTCTTAGGAATAAGGTAGGGGCCAGATGACGGAGAACCTGAATGCCCAGCTAATGTTTTATAAAATTACTGTTGGTAGCAGAGAACCACTGAAAATGAGTGAAAAACATGATGCCCTCAGATATTTGGCCAGAGACAATGTCTGAGAAAAAATTTGCATGGGGAGCATATGACAATTACCAAGTAACAGGGAGTTTGATTTAGGATTGTGGCCACGAAAATAGACAAATGATGAAAGTGTGAAAGAAAATTTGCAGAGGTAGAATCCACAGATCTTGATAATCTTTAAATATAGTTTTAAATTTTAACTACTTTTATTTTGAATTATTATAGATATAAGACATTAGATTAGATGGTCAAGAGAAGAAAAAGCCAAAGATGTCCTGGATTTGGGAATAAGAGATCCTCATGGTAGCTGAGAGTGAATAAGGAATCACACTCTTTTTTCTTCTACTCTCTGGGCTTTCTGTTTAACAGGAAACTAATTTTGAAACTTTTTCTGCTAACAAAAAATGAAGCATATTGTTTTCATAAACCTTTGTAAAATCTGCTGCATTCTCTGACATGTTTGCAAATAATGCCACATTCTGCAGACAGTTTATGTGCAACATGCTTCACATTACTAACAGAGAAACATCACAAAAATAATATTCTATGACAAAATTATGAAGGTCATTCTTTAAAATATGAATTCTAAAATGGAAATGCATTTGTTGAAAAGTGTTAATAATTTGAGACTTGCACATTAGACACATATATATTTTTACTCACTACCAACCTGGATTTTATTATTCATCTTCAAGACATTTAGAACAGTGGCTGTCGGCTGGGCGCGGTGGCTCAAGCCTGTAATCCCAGCACTTTGGGAGGCCGAGACGGGCGGATCACGAGGTCAGGAGATCGAGACCATCCTGGCGAACACAGTGAAACCTCGTCTCTACTAAAAATACAAAAACTAGCCGGGCGAGGTGGCGGGCGCCTGTAGTCCCAGCTACTCTACTCAGGAGGCTGAGGCAGGAGAATGGCGTAAATTCGGGAGGCGGAGCTTGCAGTGAGCTGAGATCTGGCCACTGCACTCCAGCCCGGGCGACAGAGCGAGACTCTGCCTCAAAAAAAAAAAAAAAAAGAACAGTGGCTGTCAACTCCAGTGGCACATTAGAATCACCTGTAGAGCTTTAAAGAATGCCACTGCCTGAGTCCTAACCTGAGTTCTGGTATAAATGTCCTGGGAGCAGCTTGGGAATTGTGTGAGCGCGCGTGCGTGCGTGGGTGTGTGTGGGTGTGTGTGTGTGTTTTGGGGGGGGGGTGTTAAGCTTGCTAGATGATTCTAATGCAAAACCATGGCTGAGAACTGCCTAGCAATAAGATTATGTTAAAGATAATTAACTAGTTTATCTTACCATCAAAAAGATTATTTGCTACATTTATATAAATTATACACAAAAGATCCCAAACTAGTCTTGCCCTAATATTAAATATGAGAAAAGTTATATCAAGAAGGAGAGTTTGGTGGGCTCAGTGGTCAGAATAGAGGGAATAAATGAACAACAAGATGTGAAGCAGGCTGACTTCTGAAACACTTTGCTTATTCTTTTCTCTTGACTCAGCAGCAACTTCTGGACTATTACAGCAGTGAAAGCTCTCCTTTGCTCCTCCCCAGTCACTCTGCAAACATTCATTTGCTGGCTGGCTGACCCCATCATGTGCATCCCAAGTTCCTCCTCTCATCCTCCCAGTGGCAGCTGTGACCTCCAGGTGCAAAGGCCAAGATAAGGCTTTTGGTCACATTGGAACTCACAGAAACTGGAAGGGGAGAGCTAGCTGTCTGGCCCTGTTTCTCCATGTTTGCAGGAATGCTGAATGATCTGCCCATTCTCAGATCTCTTCTCTTTCCTGTCATACAATGAGTAAGGTGCTGATTAGCCAGCTCCATGGCTTAAGGCATTGTCAACAGAAATCCCATATTAAACGTGCCTGTTGCCTAGGCAGAGTGAAGCATTTCTTTCTATTGCTCATCATCGATAAAGACAAAACTGCTACCCTTTCTCTAGCAGGCAGGACTGTGAAGGAATTGGACAAGGTAGCAGCCATGGGGAATATTTAGAGTGCACAGCAGTAAGATGACCTCTAGCTTTTCTGCATTGTTCACTGCTATTCCATTAAAAAGGTTTTTATCCAGCTTGGCTCTGGTCTTCATTCATTTTATTACTTTTCCATAGAGTCCTCCTCAATGTTCCAACTATAATTATATCCATTTCTCAAAGCTCAGTTAAAATACTGTTTTATTCATCTGACCATACCAACTTAAATAATCTTTCTCTCCTCTCTCAGATTTGGAATTAGATATTTTTGCACTTGTCATTCTTCCTTACTAGACTTAAGCCTCCCAAGACAGAGTTTTGCCTTTGTCCAGTGTATATACAACATGGCACCAATTGCCATCCAGTGCACATAACAGGTATTCAACAAATCTGATAAATGAATTAACTATTATAGATCACTCTAAATCTTATCAAAGAATTCATGAACAACTGGAATTACTTCAGTCTTGAAATAACTAATAAGTTTGGACATGAGAGAGGTGAAAGTCTCAAGAGCCTCCCCTGGAATGGATATCTAAAGAGGTATTTAATTATTTGACATAAATAATGAACTTGTATCTGAAACAAACATGAATATTCTCACCTAACTTTATCTTATGGGATTACAGTTATTTTTTCCAACTCTTTAATAGTAGCATACGTTCTTTTCTGAAACACTATTTAAATAAGCTTGCTTTATGCAAGTCTCAGAAGTCACTCCTTGTAATTGTACCACTGAAATCACTATAATTCTTGGTTTAAAGAAGTTAATATATTTTCTGCCAGAGAGACAAGAGGTTCATCACTTATCTCTGAGCCCTACACGTGGCACACTCAAGAATGACTTCTCCATCTCCAAGGACTGACAAGCTGTATGTTTATTTATGAGACCTTAATCCAAACTATCCTTGTTTCCTGATTGCTGGGGGAGCTACGAGGAAGAGATTTTAATTACCAAAGTCCTCAACAGTTCTAAGTTACTTAAGAGTCATCTTAACATTGCTTCCATTGCAACCCATGGGGTTTTAGCCTATTTTAAATTGCTTTGCTTTTACTGCACAAATTTTGTTTGACCCAAATCAACCTTGTTTCAGTTGATAAGTTTCACAAAATTTGAAGAAGTATTTGGAAACTTTTCATTTCCACACATCCTTTGAGGTTTTCCTACCCTACAAAGTACCTAGCAGACAGCCTTTCAGATATCCACTACTCTAGATACTTGGAGAAATAACAGACGAATGAGGGAATGGTCTTTACATTTTGCCAGTAGAAGTAATTGAGATCAGAATTTGAGATATGTTGGTATTTAGTTTAGAAAAGTGGAAACCTGATGGAAGTTTTGGCTGAAAAACTTCTTTGAAATCTATCTAAATATCTTATAAATAAGATATGCCCTTGCCTTTGTTAAAAGGTATCTTGTGATATGTGATACATATGTCCAAATCTTTCAACTAGATTATAAACGACAGAGGAGGCTGGGTGTGGTGGCTCACACCTGTAATCTCAGCACTTTGGGAGGCCAAGGCAGGCAGGTCGCCTGAGCTCAGTAGTTGGAGACCACCCTGGGCAACATGGTGAAACCCTGTCTCCACTAAAATACAAAAAATTAGCCAGGCGTGGTTGCACACGTCTACAGTCCCAGCTGCTCGGGAGGCTGAGGAACAAGAATCGCTTGAGCCTGAGAGGCAGAGGTTGCAGTGAGCCGAGGTCGCGCCACTGCCCTCCAGACTGGGCAACAAAGCAAGACTCCATCTCAAAAACAAAACAAACAAAACAAAAATTACAGATGAATTATGTTTATTGGTCAGCACAGAACCTAGCACCTAGTAGTAGATGTTCTATAAATGTGCATGGTTGATCTATTTCTACATCATGCAATATTGTGCCTTTAGACTTGTGTCTCTACCATCATATAGTCTCCTTCCAGATAGAACCTGCTGCATTGGAATTTAGTGTCCGAGATCAGACCGAGCTATTTATGTAAACATAATATCAAGACCAGCTCATTGGAAAATTGCAAAATGGCAAAGAATGTCCTCATTCACCCTTTCCTCACAATTTTCTTATTCTCCATCAGGTAATCATTGATCCTCTACTTGCTTTCATAAAGGATCTGATTTACTCAATACTAAGGTATATTAAGAAACAAAAGCAAATGTACATAAATGGGAATGCATCAAACTAAAATCTTATATCTGCACCACAAAGAAAATAATCGAAAGAAACAGCCTATACAGTAACAAAAAACAGTTGCATCTGATGTGAATACTTGTACCTGATATGAAGTTAATATTCAAAATACAGAACTCAATAGCAAGAAAATAAATAACCCAATTTAAAAAAAGGTAAAGGATCTGAATAGACATTTCTCAAAAGACATACAATTGGCCAACAGATATATGTAAAAATGGTCAACATCACTAATCACAGGGAAATGCAAATCAAAACCACAATATCACCTCACACCTGTTAGAATGGCTATTATCAAGAAGAAAAAAGATAATAAATATTGGGGACGATATGGAGAAGAGGGAACCCTTGTGCAGTGTTGGTGGGAGTGTAAATTAATACAAGCACCCTTCAAAGGAGCCACCATTTTAGCAAGTCAGTACTGTAGCAAAACTAACAGATGTAAAGCCTATTGGAGGACTATGAACAGCCCTATAGGAAAATAAAAAGAAAGATACATTGGTACTTCGCCATTGATCACATGCAAAGCGTGAACTCTCTGTTGAATTGATTTTGCTTGGAAGAAATACAAGAAACGTTTCCCAGAACACCTTTGAAAGCTGGTGCCTTATAAATGGAAACAAAGAAATCACTTAAAAGAAAACTTGTTTGCTTCAACAGACAGGTCGTGAAGCTGCTTCTAGCTGTGTAGATCACAATGGTGACCAAGTGCTAGCTGTGAATGGACCATGCTGCACTCATTATTTACCAACAAGATCAAAGGAACAGTGACTATGATATTATTTCAAACTCTATTTTTCTAGGATTAACAGGGAAGGTCAGCATTAAAAACACTTTATTTTCTTACATTCACTTTTCTTTTAATCATGACCAGTCAAGATAATGTGCATGAGACACGTATTTCTATGTAACAAATTATCCCCAAATGTAGCATCTTAAAACAACAAATGTCTCTTACCTCACACAGTTTCTAAGGATCAAGAATTCAGGAGAGCTTAGGGTCTCTCAAGAGCTTGCAGTCAAGCTGCCAGCTGGGGCTGCTGTCACTGCAAGTCTCAACTGGAGCTAGAGAGGCACTTCTTGAGTCACTCACATGGTTGTTGGCTTGTCTCAATTCCTTGCTGACTGTTGGCTGGAGGCCTCCATATTTTACCATGTGGCCTTCTTCAATAGGCTTCTTGAGTATCTTTGTGAGTTGGCAGCTAGCTGCCTCCAGAGTGAGTGATCAGAGAAAGAGAAACTGTATCTAAGAGAGAAGTCACAGTTTTTATAACCTACTTCTAAAGTGGCACATCATAACGTCTCCTGAATTTTCTTGGCCACAGAGACCAACCCTGATACAATTTGAAAGGAGATAACACAAAAATCTGAATACCAGAAAGTACAGATCACTGGAGGCCATCTTGGAAGCTGGCTACCACAGAATATTCCTTTAGATGCCAATTCTCTATGATGTATCTCAAGAATCTGATGTTCCAAGGATAGTTTATTATCCCCACCAAGCAGCAGTTCCTAACTTTTTTGGGGTGGGGCAGGAGAGTAACATAGGTTCCTTTTAAGTCTCTAATGAAAGCTCTGAATATACTTCTCAAGAGAATGTACAGTTGACCCTCTATATCAGTAGGTTCTTCATCGACAATTTAACCAACTGGGGATAAAAAATATTCCACAAAAATAACAATACAATGCCAAAAAAATAAAAATCATTGTTTATAACAACTATTTACATTGCATTTACATATTATTAGTTATTGGAGGTACTAGAGATAATTTAAAATGTATAGAAGGATATAGGTTATATATTAACAGTATACCATTTTTATGTAAGGAACTTAAGCATCCACTGGGTTTTGTATCTGCAGTCTTGGTATTTGGCTCCTGGAATCAATCTCCTACAGATTCCAAGGGATGACTGTAAAAATGAGTCATTATAATTTTGCACGTAATTTCCAAGAGTCCAAGGAGTCCATAAAGATTTTCTAATAACTTCAGGTCAGAAACACTATCCTTAACAGTTAACCTTCATCTTGCAATCACTAAGCACAAGGACACAGTTGCCATTGGGAACTTATAGTAGGACATACATTTAGGTAATGAAAGATGGACGCCGGGTGCGGTGGCTCAAGCCTGTAATCCCAGCACTTTGGGAGGCCGAGATGGGCGGATCACAAGGTCAGGAGATCGAGACCATCCTGGCTAATACGGTGAAACCCCGTCTCTACTAAAAAAAATACAAAAAACTAGCCGGGCGAGGTGGCGGGCGCCTGTAGTCCCAGCTACTCGGGAGGCTGAGGCAGGAGAATGGCGTAAACCTGGGAGGCGGAGCTTGCAGTGAGCTGAGATCTGGCCACTGCACTCCAGCCTGGGCAACAGAGCGAGACTCCGTCTCAAAAAAAAAAAAAAAAGAAAGATAGACATATTTAATGAAATCATAGTTGGCATTTTTATCTAACCAGAAATTCAAAGAGTTTTAAATAGAACATGGCCATTTTCTGAGCCAGACTTGCAAAGAAATTCCTGTATGGGAAACTCAAATGTTTATTTGTATGTTGCAGTCTTTGAGAGATAAAGAAGTCCTGGGGTGCTGATTTTTTCAGGGCAAAGTAAGAGAGATGGAGGAATTTTGCTATGGAGGACTCCTATGAACAAAAATGTAATGTTTCACCATAAGTGTTTGATAATATATGAGAGATACCTACGTTTAAAACTGCGGTCAGTAAAATTGAGCCTAATTTGATATTTTTGTAAGACCTCTTCCCATTCTTTCTTTTTCAGGTTTACACTTTGAAATTCAGACCTTAAACCACTGTCTTTGTCCATTTTCTGTTGCTATAACAGAATATTAAAGGTTAAGTAATTTACAGAGAAAAGTTTATTTATCTTATGGTTCTGGAGGCTGTGAAGTCCAAGAGCATGGTATCAGCACCTGACAAAGGCATGGCAGAAAGCATCATATGGTGAGAGCACATGAAATAGAGAGAGCTTGCTTTTATACCAAAGCCACTCCTGCAATAGCTAACCCACTCCCATGATAACAGCACTAATCTATTCATGATGCAAGAACTCTTATGACCTAATTATTTCTTAAAATTTCCACTCTATCAACACTGCTACATTGGGGATTAAGTTTCTAATACAGGAATTTTGGGAGATATATTCAAACCATAGCAAACATACACACTCTCCTCCAGCCTACTAGCTACTTTTACTGAGTTATTATCTTTCTTTTCCACTAAAGGTAATTTTTAATCAAGTTCCCCAAACATGACCTTCCTCTTCAAACTGGCCATTTAGAATTTCAGTAGATCCTATGTTCTGGTAGCATTTGATGAAAGACTTTGGACACAGAGTGAAAGTTTATGATACTCTAGGACTATGTTCCCTTCCTATGCATTCTCATAGCATCCTATATGTGTGTGTATATATATGTATATATAATTATATATACTAGTACTATATATATACAGATATATAGTATATGTAGATATAGTTGTATATACTTGTATATATGTGTATATATACATATATACTAGTATATATACCATATATAGCATATATATACTAGTATATAATTTATATATAATTCTATACATATATGTATATATTATGTATAGTATATATACTAGCATATGTGATGTAATATGTGTATATAATTATATATAAACCAGTATATATACACATACATATAGTATATATAATTATATATGTTAGTACTAGGATAGTACTACACAAATGAGACAATTTGTATAAAATGGACTATATAATATTCTAAATTAGTAATTATTATTGCATAGTTCTATATGGAAGGAAATACAACCATGAATCTTACAGGGCTGAAGTAAAATAGTAAAAGATCATGGACTAAGTTGGGAAGTCTGGCTTTGATAGTTCTTAGCTGGGCAAACTAGGCTCAGTCTCTGAGTCTGTTTTCTCATCAGTTAAAAAAATGTCATAATACATTATATGAATACATTGTGTGACCACTTTATAGAATTTTGGGGGGTCCAATGGGACAATTAATGTGGAAAATATCTTGTAAACCATGAAATACTAAACTTTTTATGTATTATCATTATTATTAAATGCACTGTTTTGTTGACAGAGATGCTATGCAACAAGATAAATAGGTGATTTTTGTGTTTAAAAAGGGTCTCACAGAGAGAAATCTATGCTCACTGGTCTGATGGTGTCAGAAAAAAAAATACTTTCACATGGTAAATAAACAGCCATTTCTGTTCTGAAGGCTACATTCTGTGTCCTCTGCCATTATAAAACCAGTTATTGATCTTGACAAGTACAGAAGGTACTTTGCAGAAAATAAATATGACAAGGTCCCTAAGTAGTAGGTTTGCATCTAAACAGAGATAGAAGACTTGGCCTCAATAATAAAGCTCACCCACTTCCCTGAAAGTATGGCCTAACCCTGAAGATTTGGAAATCTGTAGATACAGAATAAAAGGCAACTAGGCAAACTCATGAGTTTGTCTCTACACATGTCGGTAAAAACATGGGTATACTCATGCATCACAGCCCCTTATCATAAATGGAAATGTGGAAATGGCTCATATAGATACATTGTGGGATGTAGTAGCATTGATAAAAATAGAACTTATGTTTCTAGCCTTAAAACAACAAAAAGTAACTAATCTTTTATACCATAGAGTCGATTTTCAGCAAGCCATAGCTGAATTATGAGATAACACACTGATTATTTGATAAATGTGCTGTTTTTATTCCCTCTAATCAAGTACAAAGATCTTGTTCAAATTCCCATCTCAATAAGTGTACTCAGCAAATAATTAAACATAGAGTAAACAAAAAACTTCATGAATCTCTTTTAGAAGCAACATTTACATTTTGTTCCCAAAATGATCTGCCTGCCTCAGCCTTCCAAAGTGCTGGGATTACAGGTGTGAGCCACCACACTCGGCTACCATTTGAATTTGCTTAAGGATTGTACTGAATCTTTGGGTAGTGTGGACATTTTAACAGTATTAAGTCTTCCCACCCACAAACACAAAATGTCTTTCCATTTATTTGCATATTCTTTAATTTCTTTCATTAATGTTGTGTAGTTTTCAGTCTTTCACCTTCTTGGTTATGTTTATTCCTAAATATTATATTTTTGATGCTACATTTTTTTCTTAATTTCCTTTTCAGATAGTTCATTGTTAGTGTACAGATATAAAAGTGAGGTTAACACATTGATTTCATATTCTGCAACTTTACTGAATTTGCTTGTTTCAACAGATTTTTGTAGAAAGAGGGTTTTCTACATATAACATCATGTAATCTGCCAAGAGAAATAGTTTTACTTCTTTCTTTCTGATTTGGATGCCTTTGCTTCTTTTTCTTGCCTAATTCTTTTGATGAGGACTTCCATTACTGTGTTGAACAAAAGTGGTAAAAATGGATGTCCTCGCCTTGTTTAAGACTTACAGGGAAAGCTTTCAGCTTTTCATCATTGAGTATGCAGTTAGCTGTAGGCTTGTCAAATATGGTCTTGATTATATGTAGGTAAATTCTTTCTATACCTAATGTATTTTAGAGTTTTGTCATGAAAAGGTGTTGAACTTTGTTAAAACCTTTTTCTGGATCTATTAAGATGATCATGTTATTTTTAATCCTTCCATTAATGTGATGTAGTACATTGATTTGAGCATGCTGAATCATCTTTGCATTCCAGGGATAAATCTCACTTGATCATAGTATATCATCCTTTTAGTATGCTGTTGAATTCAGTTTTCTAGTGTTTTGTTGAGGGGTTTTGCGTCCATATTTACGAGAAATATTTATCAGTAATTTTCTTTCTTTGAGTGTCTTTTTCTGGCTTTAGAATCAAGGTAACTTTGGCCTTGTAAAATGAATTTGGAAGTGTTCCCTCTTCTTCAGTTTTCTGGAAGACTTTAAGAAGGATTGGTGTTAATTCTTCTTTAAAATTTACCAATGAGGGGGCCGGGCGCGGTGGCTCACGCCTTTAATTCCAGCACTTTGGGAGGCTGAGGCGGGTGGATCTTGAGGTCAGGAAATGGAGACCATCCTGCCTAACATGGTGAAACCCCGTCTCTACTAAGAATACAAAAAAATTAGCTGGGCATGGTGGCAGACGCCTGTAGTCCCAGCTACTCCTGAGGCTGAGGCAGGAGAATGCCGTGAATGCGGGAGGCGGAGCTTGCAGTGAGCCGGGATTGCATTGCGCCACTGCACTCCAGCCGGGGTGACGGAGAGAGACTCCGTCTCAAAAATGAATAAATAAATAAATAAATAAATAAATAAATAAATAAATAAATAAATAAATAAATATTTACCAATGAGGCTACCTGATTCTGGGTTTTCTTTGTTGCGAAGTTTTTTATTACTGATTTCAATCTCATTTGTTATTGGTCTATTAAGGTTTTCTATTTCTTCCCGATTCAATCTTTGGAGGTTGTGTGCTTCTAGGAATTTATCTATTTCTTCTGGGTTATCCAATTTGCTGGTGTATAATTATTCATCATAGTCTTTTATGATCCATTTTATTTCTGTAGCATCAGTTGTACCATCTCTTTCATTTGTAATTTTATTTATTTGAGTTTTCTCTCTTCTTTCTTAGTCTTGACAATAATTTATTGGATATGATGACATCAAAAGCACAAACAACAAAAGCAAAACTAGACAAGTGGTACTACATCAAACTAAAATGCACCCAGGAAGCAAAGGAAACAACACAGTGAAAAGGCGACCCATGGAATAGGAGAAAGTATTTGCAAACCATACATCTGATAAGAGTTTGATATCCAAAATATATTAAGAACCCTAACAACTCAATATCAAGAAAACACATAACCCTATTAAAATATTGACAAAGGATTTGAATAGACATTTCTCCAAAGAAGATATGCAAATGGCTAACATGTACATAAAAAATGTTCAACATCACTAACCATTAGGGAAATGCAAATCAAAACCACAGTATCACCTCACATCTATTAGAATAGCTGTTATCAAAAAGACAAAAGAAAACAAGTGTTAGCAAGGATGTAAGGATAGAGAACACTTGAATACTGTTGGTGGAAATGTAAATTAGGACAGTCATTATGGAAAACTATATGAAGCTTCCTCAAAAACTTAAAAATAGAATTACCATATGATCTAGAATTTCCACTTCTGGGCATATATCCAAAGGAAATAAAATCTGTATGTTGAAGAGATATTTGCATTCCATGTTCTTTGCAGCGTTATTCACAACAGCCAAGATATAGTATCAATCTACATGTTCATTGACATGGATAAAGAAAATGTAGTGGTTGTGTGTACACTATTCAGCCTTTAAAAAGAAGTTAATCCTGCCATATCCAACATGTTTGAATCTAGAGGACATTATGCTAAATGAAATAAGCTAGTTACAGGGAAGAAACATGGCATAATTCCACTTTATAAGAATTTAAAATAGTTAAACTCATGGAAACAGAGTAAAAGGGTGGTTGCCAGGGTCTGAGGAGGGGGAAATGAGGGATTGCTGTTCGATAAGTGTAAAGTTTCAGTTATGTAAGATGAATAAGTCCTAGAGATTGTCAATATAATATTGTACCTGTACTTAACAATACTGGATTATCTACTTAAATTATTTTACAATTGTAGATCTCAATTTAAATGTTCTTACCATAATAAAAAATAAACAAAAGCATTACAGCAGGTCAAAAATAACACTAAAATTTGTTTCAATAATAAATTCTGGTAAAATGTATCTGGCATTTTAATAAGTGAAACTTTTTTTTTTTTTCAAAAAGACTGACTGCTTCCCATGGCATCATGAGATCATATCAGGAGATATTCTGGGGTTGCATTTATATGTATCACATGGTAAGCTCAATACCAGGACTTGGTAAGTTAATTGAAAAGAATGAAAAAATTCTATTAACTTTTTTTTTTTTGGAGACAGAGTCTCAGTCTGTCACCCAGGCTGGAGTGCAGTGGTACCATCTTGGCTCACTGTGAACTCTGTCTCCCGGGTTCAAGCAATTCTCCTGCCTCAGCCTCTCGAGTAGTTGGGATTACAGGTATCTGCCACCGCACCCGGCTAATTGTGTATTTTTAGTAGAGATGGGGTTTCACCATCTTGGCCAGACTGATCTGGAACTCCTGACCTCATGATCCCTCCACCTCAACCTCCCAAAGTGCTGGGATTACAGGCGTGAGCTACCGCACCCGGCTCTATTAACTTCTTATTGAAGAATAATATGTATACAAAAATTGCACATAAATGTAAACATCAATACATTTTTATAAAGAATATACCATATAAGCAGCACCCAGATCAGAAAGAAGCATATTATCAGCACCCCAGAAGTCCCCTATGTGCCCTCTTCTAGACAGTAGCTCTCCTACTCCATAAGGGTAACAACTATCCTGATTTCTAATACCAAAACAATACTTTTACCTGTTTTTGCACTTTGTTTAAATGGAATCATATAGTATGCATTCTTTTGTGCCTGGCAACCTTATGTTGAGAGATTAATAAATCTTTTAAAATGTAGTTGCAACTACATGCTATCCATTCATTCTCATAGCTGATTAGTATTAGAGTTGTATTGTTAGGTTCTTGTGAATATATTAAAATTTATTAGTTTCTTCTTTCTTTGATGGGCGTTGGGTACTTCCCAGCTTTTGTCTGTTAATACTGGTGTTACCATGAAACACTCTTGTATATTCTTTTATGAAAAGTTGCATGCAATTCTGTTTGAGATACATCTAGGACTAGAATTACTGGGTCATAAGTTATGCATTTGTCCCACTTTAGTAGATACTGCCAAAGAGTTTTTCAAGTCAATTACCAATACACACTATCACAGGAAGTGATTGAGGATTCTGCTTGCTCCACATTCTTGCCAACACTAGGCATTGTCTTTTTGTTTTAGCAATTTTTGTGGTGTGTACTAGTATTGAATTATGGGTTTGGTTTTTCTTAATGATTGGATTGAGCCCCTTTTTATATGTTTATTGACCATTTGATTTCTTCTTTGTTGAAGGGCCTGTTTAAGTATTTTGTTCATTTTCCTAATGAGATGTATGTCTCATTTTTATTGATTTGTACTAGTTCTACATATATTCTGCATTCAAGTCTGGAGTGAGTTTTTGTATTCTTAAATCATTCATATGAAATGATATGGCTCCATTACAGGAATGCATTAACAACCAAATTTAAGTATTTGAAATTCACTCAACAGATATTTATCAAGCATCTATTATATAGGCTAGACACTGTGCTAGGCTTTGTGGAAATGACTTATAAGCCTTGACTAAATACGTAAATAAATAAATTATAGGATGCTAGTTTATAACTGCAGAGGTTCAGGTAGAATAAATTTTCATATTTCCTCTATCTCAACACCCAAACTCATGTAACTTCAGAGGCCTTCGACTTCTAAAGGTCTAAAAACCAGCCCAAGAATTAAGGTGTGTTCTTGAACCTATTACAACAGTTCATATAGCTTTTAATTAAACAAATCAAATTAATGGAAAGCCTTGTTATTAGAGCCTGTGTTTTGGCTTGCGGCCCTAGAATTCTGGATGTTTCACAGTCTCTTAACAAGAACATACATAATGAAATAATAAGGAACCTGTGTGGTCAAGCTGGTCAATTTAGGTACCGAGGTTTCAGGGGCAAAGCCCGAAGTAGAAATGTGTCTAACAATCCAAGAAGCAAGGGTACAGTACTTAGAGTTACTAGGGTAAGAGGCAGAAAGAACATTCTGTCTGGAATCTGGGCTAGCCACAGGATAAAACCACAGTAATTGTTGCTACTACCACTTTCTGGGGGCCCTGCTGCCTTCTAAGCCCAAGTGGCTCAGGCCTCACTACCCAGTTTGTTTATCATTTTAAATATCCTTTATAAGACTCTGCCCAAGCTCACTCAGTGCCCATTTTTCACTAGTCCTAAAGGAGGAGAATATTTACACCTGGTTGTTAAATCCAAGTCACTCATATCTTTTTTTGACTGGAATCCAAGATTGAAAACATCTTTGAGAGCTTCCCCTGGAGTGAGCTTTCCTCCAGAAGTCCCAGTTACATGCTAATATTAAACTTTACTCATAAATTCTTCAGTTACATGTATATTCCTAGATAATGAAAACAATACTAGACTATATTCATTTCTTCATATAAAGCCATAGTCTACTGTATAAAGCATAATCACTTCTGAATTATCACGAGTATAATACAAAATCAGTTAAAATATTTAAAACTCTTTTTTCATTATAAAAGTTTCATTCTGGAACACTTGAAAAATAAAAGTATAGAGAAGTATAAAACAAAATCACCCATAATCTTACCTGCCCTAGTTTCTGTTAATATTTTGGCACAATTTCTACCATTTTTTCTATATATGCTTTTAAGATGTCATTTATTCCAATGTTTATGCTGTTTTTCAAATTAAATTTACATCATTAGCATTTTTTTCATGTTAAAAAAGCTCTTACCTATACCCAACTAATGATGTTGGTATAGTATACCATGAAAGAGAGGTGTCATAATTCATTTAACTATGCCCCCACCTTTGGAATTTAGAATGTTTTGAACTTCTTTCACTACAATAAATACTGTTGAAGCAAAGACTTTTGTGCAGCAAAAGCTATTTTTTAATTATGGATTGTTTTCCTGAATATATTAACAGAATTAAAATGTAGTATAGAAACATTTTTAAAGACATCATATTTACAAAGTACTTTCCATCAAAGCGTTTCTCAATTTTGTAAGGATGTTTGTTTTGCTTCACCTTCATGAGCACTGGGTATACATCTTTTTGAATATGTTTAAATCATTGTTGATAGATGAAAATACTAATTGCTTTTACCTATTTTTACTTCTTTTGGTTTTCAGCAAAGCAGAATATTTTAAATTACCTATTGGCCACATGAATTTTCTTATTTCACCTATACATTCATTCATTCAAATATTTATTGAATATCTATTAATTACCATGCAGTGTTCTAGGTACAATAAAATTATCAGTGAACAAAGCAGAGAAATTCCCTGTACTTATGAAGCTAGAGAGGGAAGATAGTCTACAAACTACTGTGAAATGTGTCAGGTGGTAAGTTCTACAAAGAGAAAATAAAGTAGGTGAAGATTTAGAGAATGAGGAGGGTGCTATTTTAGATAGACATTAAGGAAGACCTCTCCCTAATGAAATATCACTTAAGGAGAAATATTTGTAAATATTTGATTCATTTCCTCAACCAATTCATTTAAAGGAATCTGTTCTCTTAAATTGTGATCCAAAAAAGATAGCCAACATTTACAGTATTTGGATCTAATAAAAACTAACTTCTTAAACTTCCTAGATTTCATATTCTTTCTTCTCAGATAGTGTAATGATTTTAACTAATGGTGGTCCAAACCTACATCACTGCTCCCAATACAGCTAGCTTTTCCCAATAAATAATAATGTGATATTATTTAAACACAAGGAGAAAATGAACCATTTTTTTCTTTTCTTTTCTCTCTTTCCTTTTTCTTTCTCTCTTTCTTTCTGTTTCTTTCTTTCCCTCTCTCTCTCATGCTCTCTCTCTCTTTCTCATGCCCTTCCTCTCTTTCTTTCTTTCCTCTAGTATTGAGGGTATGCTTGTGCCGGAATATCCTATATCCTACTTCCCATGGGAAAAAGAATGGTGCTAATTAATAGTACTAACTTCATAAGGTTATTGTGAGGATTGCATGAGTTAATTGCGTGCTTAGCTTGGTACCCAATATATATTAAGTACAGTCATGTGTCACTTAACAATTAAAATATGTTCTAAGTTATCCATCATAAGTGATTGCATTGTTGTGTCAACATCACAGAGTATACCTACAAAAACCTAGATGGCGTAGCCTAATACACACCCCCCCAGACTATATTGTATAACCTGTTGCTCCTAGGCTATAAACGTGTATCCCGTATTACTGTACTGAATACTGTAGGCAAGCATAACACAATGGTATTTGTGTATCTAAACATATCAAAAAAAAGATACAGTAAAAATGTGGTAAAAGATAAAAATATACCTGTAGAAAACACTTACTAGGAATGGAGACTACAAGACTGCAAATTGCTCTGGGTGAGTCAATGAGTGAGTGGTGAGTGTGCCTGGGACATTGCTGTGCACTAATGTAGACTTTATAAATACTGTACACTTAAGTTATGCTAAATTTATTTATTTATTTATTTATTTATAAGACAGAGTCTGGCTCTGCCGCCCAGGCTGTAGTGCAGTGGCGCAATCTTGGCTCACTGCAAGCTCCAGCTCCACCTCCCGGGTTCACGCCGTTCTCCTGCCTCAGCCTCCGGAGTAGCTGGGACTACAGGCGTCTGCCACCAGGCCCGGCTAATTTTTTGTATTTTTAGTAGAGACGGGGTTTCACTGTGCTAGCCAGGATGGTCTCAATCTCCTGACCTCGGGATCAGCCCGCCTCAGCCTCCCAAAGTGCTGGGATTACAGGCGTGAGCCACAGTGATGGGTCAAGCTATGCGAAATTTATTTTTTACATTTTCTTTCTTCAATAATAACCTTAGTTGACTGTAACATGTTTACTTTATAAACATTTTAATTTAAGCTTTTTGACTTTTTGTAATAATGCTCAGCTTAAAACACAAATATATTTTACATCTGTAGAAGAATATTTTCTTTCTTTATATCTTTATTCCATAAGTTTTTTCTAGCTTTTTTTTTCACTTTTTAAACTTTTTTGTTAAAAACTAAGACAAAAACCCACGCATTAGCCTAGGCCTACACAGGATAAGGATCATCAACATCACTGTCTTCTACCTCCACATCTGTCCCACTGGAAGGTCTTTAGGGGCAATAAAACACATGGAGCTGTCATCTACTATGATAACAATGCCTTCTTCTGGAACACCTCCTGAAGAAACTCATTGCTGAAGTTGTTTTACAGTTGACTTTTTTTTTGTAAGTAGGAGTACACACTAAACAATGATTAAAAAGTATAGCATAGTAAATACATAAATCAGGAACATAATCTATTTATTATATTAAGTACTTATCAGTAACACATTATCATTAATATTTGTCATTAAGTATTGTGTACTGTACATAACTGTATGTCCTATCCTTTTATATCACTGGCAGTGCAGTGGGTTTGTTTGCGCTAGCATCACCCTAAACATATGAGTAATATGTTATGCTACAATTTTATTATGGCTATGATTCACTTGGCAATAGGAATTTTTCAGCTCTATTATATTCTTATGAGACCACCATGGTATGCCATCCATCACTGACCAAAACTGTACTAAATAAATGTTTCAACATTTTAATTATTAACATAATCATCACCATATAATATTCAGCTGAACAAAGCTGCCCAAACTTGATTCTCACCTTCCCCTTGCACTGGCTTTTTGGAAATCAAGGAATGCGATGAAAGGAGAATTTGTTCATGATGCTGGCTGCCATTTAAAATTATAGCTGCGTATAAATCCTGTCTGCTTCTAAATTTATTTGTGTAAATGAGCATCATTTGAAAAGTAAAAGATTTACAGTTGACCCTTAAACAACATGGGCTTGAACTTCATGGGCCCACTTACATGCAGATTTTCTTCTGCCTCTGCCACCCCTGAGACAGCAAGACACACCTAACCTCTTCTTCCTCCACCTCAGCCTGCTCAACGTGAAGATGAAGAGGATGAAGGCCTCTACGATGATCCATTTCCACTTAATGAATGGTAAATATGTATTTTCACTTCCTTATGATTTTCTTAATAACATTTTCTTTTCTTTAGCTTACTTTATTGTAAGAATACAGTATATACTACATATAAAAAGTATGTGTTAATTGACTTTGGTCAACAGTAGGCTATTAGTAGTTAACTTTCGGGACAAACGTTACACACAGATTTTCAGCTGCACAGGGGTTGGTAACACTAACTTCCATGGTTTTCATGGGTCAAGTCTATATTGAATTGAGTCTTTGCCCTATTTTGTAGTCCTCTGAAAAGCCGTGCAAACTTGCTGAGAATCCAGAATTAGTCAAATATAGAGCTCTGTGGATTGCAGGAACTTTTAACTATCTCACACAAAAACACTAACAACATTTTTTTTAAAGTGAAAAAAAAGAAATAACTGGACCAGAGTAGGAGAAACACATATCATTTATTCATTCAAGTATTTATTCAGTTGCTTTCCTTATTAGTCGTTCATTTCTAATCTATCAAATCTCATTGGTTTGTCTCACAGAAAATCCCTTTGATATGAAATGTAAATTTCTAAATCTGCTGTTTCCTCAGTACTTTCACTATTATGGCTCTATAGACTCTTACTTTCAAGAATATACAACAGAAGTAACCAGAAATACTTCTCTCGCCTTTTCCCTAGTACTCCTGTCTTCCTCTCCACATCTCTTACTCTTTGTCCTAAATGTGGAAATTGACAAATGAAAATTTAAAGTCACTACCTTATAAAAGACTGATTTGAAGTTTTTCTATGTCACTTTTTTAATTCTAGGAAAACATCTTAAATCTGTAAGTCAATAAAAACACTTCAACAAAGCACACACCAGATAACATTAGCCATCAGAATTCATCATGATGTGCTGGGCACAAAATGTTTTCTTAATGAATTATCCATTAAGATGTCAGATAAATTAATTAACATGGAATTTCCTAAAAGAAAGTAGAAGGAGAAGGAAATAGTTAAATACCCCAGATGCTAAAGGAAATCAATAGACACTGAGAATAGGGCTGCAATAATTCTTATGGCTCCTTTCCACTTTCTAGTGTTCCATAAACCTGGTATTTTGTTGTCTCTACCTCATACTATTTAATTGTTCTTCTGAGAAAGTAGACTGCATAAGTTGACTTCAGAACCATTTTGGCTTTTGAGTTCCAAATGGGAATTTACATTAATAATACAATCTGCAATATTGCATTACATTAATTTTATCACCCATGTTCCCATTCTTCCTCACCATCCAGAATTAATAAAGAAACTAATAATCTGGCCACTGAGAGTTTGGACTCTATAAAAGGAAAGTATATTTTACCACTTACTTTCAGATGTTGTTGAGTATGAAACAACATACTCAAGTGAAACAACATTTCACTCGAAAACGCTATCTTCCTACTCTTCAACTGCCCCACCTAATGGCAAGAGGTATGAATAACAGCCATATTCTGGATTCCCTAGTTGAAGAAATTCAACAGTAATTTTTCAGATCTGTGCAAACTTGTAGCCCTATGATTGAAACATGTATATTTTCCCCTCACTTTCACTGTACTGCACTACACTCATTTATAGTGCCGGAATTCATGCCACTTGCAAGCATTTTAATTTGTTTCTAATGACAACATTTTGTTGTTATAGATGAAGAATTGTGGTGAAGTTTACTGAGATAACAAAGGCTTCGGACATTCTCATTCTATTTAGCATTAGAGAGGACCACAGAAATCATTCACTTTCTACTATCCCTGTTTTACAGAGGAGAAAACTGAAATGTAATGAGGTAAAATGATTTTTCTAGAAATCACATACATCTTTAGTGCCAGAACCCTTGTCTTCAAGAAAGACGCTTATTCACCAGACTGCTGCACCCACCCCCGAAAGCATCGACCTACCACCATTTTCTGATAACTAAATTCTTCCAATCTTTACTCTTAACAAGAGGAAAATGGTATTATGCCCTCTAATAAGCTCAAGGGAAAACAGTGGGGGTTGGGAGTCTTTTTAAAAGTTAGAACCTTGAATTAGAAAACAGAAATTAGAACACATACCCAACAAAATTCAGTACATTATTGTAAAAGAGACGTTAGCAAAATAGATTTATCCAGCATGCCCCATATATGGAAGATTAGTATAGTGGGTAAAATTGTTAATGCTTTCCAGCAGAGCCCAGGGTTTGGTGTCCATAACTGAAATTAATCATTTTTTTTTGGCAATGTTGTCCCTATTCTTCCATGTCAACTAAGAGTTGGCCTCTTTAGGTCTCCACAGCTGAGACAAATTACTTTGTATCTCTAAGGACCTATTTAAAACCTTTTGTTGGATTTTGCTTTGCTTTGAGCCATTTGCTTTGTTGTTACATTATTTGAGTTGTTTGGGGGTTTTGTGTATTTCTTTTACTCTTGGTAGTAATATTCGATCTACAAAATCCAAACTTACCTCCCAATTCTAAAAGGCAGCAGTAGTCACAGTGTGGCCTTCAGACCATCTATATCAGAATGACCTGGGGAGCTTGTTAACTATGGCAATTCCAGAGATACTGAAGCCCTTC
The DNA here is from genome assembly GCF_000951035.1 of Colobus angolensis palliatus. Classification (NCBI taxonomy): domain Eukaryota; kingdom Metazoa; phylum Chordata; class Mammalia; order Primates; family Cercopithecidae; genus Colobus; species Colobus angolensis. Next base: position 710,284 of record NW_012115289.1, on the reverse strand, counting down.
CCAGAGATACTGAATCAAAAGTCTCTTGGGATAAACTTCAAGAATATGTATTTTAAGCAATTGTTCCTAATTATGTTAATACATATTAAATTATGAGACTCGCTGCCAGGAAGAAAAAAAGATGCTACCCAACCACAAATGGCAAAGAAAGAAATTAATTTTCTCTTATACCAGAAAGCCCAACACTTGGCACCCCTTTTACCCGGTACCACAGACTTAGTTTGTAGAACTCTAATGAGAGGTTTCATTAGCAGAATTTAAAATGTTTCATTCCTAGTCCCTGTCCTGAGAACAAATTACCCAGAAACACAAACAGATGGTTTTCGGTTATCTGTTTTTTAAACAATCTAAGTTAATTGAAAAGCACAATGTGTTATTATCAAATAACAGTTGTACCAAAACCGTACCAAACTAAAACTCAAGGTCATTTTGAGGGAAAGAAAAAGAGATACACGGGCTTATGCATCTCTTTTTAATTGAAAGCCTGGGCTAACTCGTGAGCTAGTTAACGTTATTTCATAAACTGCTTTGGTCAATTACTATAACACATAAGTGCGTTTCCTCTTTCCCTTTCCCATTGTTATTCTCTCTCCACTTTTTCCATTTCTATCCCTATTTTCTTGCCTATTAATTACTCTATATTTTCATCTCTTGAGAACGTTATTGAGTCCATTTCTACGTATTTTTTTCACTGGGTAGGTTTAGCTACACACCATTCACTTCCTCTGAGCAACTTGGTTTCCAGAGCAGCTTTTTCCAGCAGTCTTTCTTCTTTCTAATAGGAAATGTGGTTTTACATTTACCAAAATGCAGAGGCACATGTGGGTCTGATCCTACAGACAGCAAAGGTAGACTGACAAATAACTGGCTGATCCCAAATTATACCACATATTTTCTCTTCCGATGATTATAATACTTGTGCCCATCATCTCAGGGATGCACAAGACTCAGTTGCAGCACTGCTCTGGAAACTAGTTAACCATATTGAGACTTCTTTATGGGGTGTGCCCTTAACTAGCACTGTCAAGTCTGTAAACTTATTTCCTCCAACCTTTCATATAAGGAGGCACTATTTCTCACCATTCCCAACCTCCCCTACCATGCCAAGCCTTGAGTGAAGCAAGAAAGGGGCAAGATTTGGGAGGCCGAGAGGGGCGGATCACAAGGTCAGGAGATCGAGACCATCCTGGCTAACACGGTGAAACCCCGTCTGTACTAAAAAAAAAAAAAAAAAAACACAAA
>NW_012115289.1:700420-708859 GCF_000951035.1 Colobus angolensis palliatus | reverse complement strand
GGCGGGGGGCAAGATTTGGAAAGAAAATACTGACTTTGAATACAAATGAAAAGAAGCCTGGCCCACTAGCCCCAGGACATCCCCATTGACTTTCTGGAAATCTGTGCCCACCACAAAGGAGATGATGATATTGGAGAGGAAAGCATTCTAGCATTAACCATCTGGTAGAGCCTGATCTATCCGCTGGGGATTCTTCTCTAGGAATGAATGTATCATTTAAATATATTAACCTCAAAATGCCACAGAGCTGTCTTTAATACCACTTAGCCTCTTAATAGCTATTTATTCTTCATTTTGTCCTATTAATCCTCTCTTTTATAAGTCTTTGTTTTTAAGGAAATTAATGTAATAAAAATAAATTCTTCTCAAATTCTCAATATGGTGACAAATCAAACAATAGATTGGGATATTAATGATAAAATTGTGACTAAATTATCAATAATAATTTTAAATATCAAGTAAAGAGGAAAACCAAGGATGCAGAGTATTCAAAATAAATCCTTTATTTACAACTAACAGTAAAACTATTCAGAGACACTGGTCAACAAGTAAACCTGGATTAAAAATAGAATTTTCCAGAACTCTGAGTGGAATACTACTTATGTAGCGAAATCCCAAAACCTAGTGAAATCTGAAAATTAATTATTTTCCATTTCTCCTTCCAGTCTGTTTAAGCAATCAAAAACTTACACTTCCACAAAAAAGATGGATTCTTCAATAAATGGTGCAGAAACAAGAGGATACCAGTTTGAAAAATATATATGTGGCTGAATATCTGTGTCACTACTTATAAGTAAATATGCTGATCATTGAGTAAAAATACTAAATGGTTAAAAAAAATGAAAACATGCTCACAGAATGAGATAGCCAACATGGAACTGGCAGTCAAGGAAAATGTGATGGACATTTTGGCTCTATTAATTATGCTGGGATTCCTAAATCATTGTAGGAGGACATGAGCTGGTTTCGTTTTGTTTCTTAATTGACATTCTGTCAATTAAGTATGTATTTATCAAATACAAAATGATGTTTTGAAGTATTCTACATTGTGGAATAGTTAAATCTAGCTAATTAACATATGCATCAACTTACATAGTTATCACTTTGTGGGGAAGGATTTAATACCCACTTTCCTAGCATTTCTTAAGAATACAATATATTAATGCAGATCTCCTTCATTTACTGAAGAAGCCAATGAAGTTTGTCTATGTTATATATTGCATAAATTGGCAGGGTTACCAACCAATGAAATAGAGCAGAGATCATTTTAATATTGGGTAGCAAAATCAAGAATGCATTGCTCGTAAAAAAAATTCTTACACTGAGTTCAGTTCCGTCTGCTAGCTTGTAATTAAAGGTGACACCAAGTTCAAAAACAACAACAACAAAAAGAATACAATATATTGCCATTAACTATAGTCACCATGCTCAGAAATAAATCTCTTGAATTTATTCCTCCTATCTAAAATTTTGTATCCTTTGACCATTTGTCCAAGCCCTCTGCCCCAACCTGTCTAGCCTCTCTACCATTTTCTTATTTGTTTCTATGAGATCAATGATTTTAGATTCTATATGAGTGTGATCACACAGTGTTTCTCTTTTTGTGCCTGGCTTATTTCACTTAACATGAGGTTCTCCAGGTTCATCCATGTTGTTGCATGGATGATTGAGGTGATTCCATATCTTGACTATCATAAAAATAGTGCTGCAATAAACATGGACTGCCTTTTCACCATCGTATGTTCTTGGCACTTTTGACAAAACTCAGTTGGCTGCAAATGTGTGAATTTATTTCTGGGCTCTATATTCTGTTCCATTGGTCTGTTTGTTTTTATGCTGATATCATGCTGCTTAAGCTAATTTAGTTTTGTAGAGTATTTAGGGTATTAGCTTTGTAGAGGTAGTGCAATGCCTCCAGCTTTGTGGTTTCTGCTTGAGATTACTTTGGCTATTCAGGTTTTTTATAATTCTAATATTAATTTTAAAATTTCTTTATTTCTGTGCAGGATGTCATTAATATTTTGGAAGGGACTGCACTGAAACTGTAGATCATTTGGGGCATTATGGTAATTTTAACAGTATTAATTATTTCAATCCAGAACATGAAATATCCTTCGATTCATTTGTGTGCTCTTCAATTTCATATCTGTATAATAACATTAATACATACTATATATAAAATATATGTTTTTATAATTATATATAATTACATTATAATTGTAACATAGTAATAGCATTATAACATAATAATATTTAATTTTCAATCTATGTGTGTACTTACAGGTGAAGTGGGTCCCTTGAGGGCAGAATATGATTGGGTCTTTTATTTTTAAATCTATCTTTCTGTCTTTTGATTGCAGACTTTAATCCATTTACATTCAGGGTTTATTTATGGGTAAGAACTTACTACTGCTATTTTGTTCGTTGTTTTCTAGTTGTTTTGTAGACCCTTTCTTTCTTTATTCCTCTCTTACCATCCTGTGGTTGATTTTCTCTAGTGGTGTATTCCTTGCATTTCGTGTTGTGTGTACCCATAATAGGGTCTTCCTTTGTAGTTACCATGAAGCTTATAAAAAACACTTTTTATTTTTTATTTGCTTATTTATTTATTTGAGACTGAGTCTCACTCTGTCACCCAGGCTGGAGTGCAGTGGCATGATCTCGGCTCACTGCAAGCTCCATCTCCCGAGTTCACACCATTCTCCTGCCTCCGCTTTCCGAGTAGCTGGGACTACAGGTGCCTGCCACCATGCCTGGCTAATTTTTTATATTTTTAGTAGAGACGAGGTTTCATCATGTTAGCTAGGATGGTCTCGATCTCCTGACCTTGTGATCCACCCGCCTCAGCCTTCCAAAAAAAAAAAAAAAAACACTTTATACTTTTAACAAATCATTTTTCAGTTGTAGTTATCATGAGGCTTATAAAAGACACTTTATACTTTTAACAGGTTATTTTAAGCTGATAACAACATGGATTGCAAAATAAAAATTTTTTAAACTCTAATCTTTTACCTCATTCTCCCAAACACGTTTTGAATTTTGGTGTCACAATTTACATCTTATTATACTGCATGTCCTGTAACAAATTATTGCAGTTATTATTTTTACTAGTTTAGTCTTTTAACCTTTCTTCTAAAGATATAAGTGATTTAAACAACACCATTACAGTATTAGAGTATTCTAAATTTGACTATGTACTTTTACCAACAAGTTTTATACTTACAGATGTTTTGGTGTTACTAGCATTAACACATGTTTTTGTGTTATTAGCATTCTTTTATTTCAGCTTGAAGAATTCTATTAAGCATTTCTTTTAACACAGGTCTGGCAGTGATAAACTTCAGCTTTTGATTTTCCAGGAAAGTATTTATTTCTAAAAGACAGCTTTTCTGTGTATAGTATTCTTAGCTGGCATTTTTTTTCCTTCAGCACTTTTAATATATCACCCAGTCCCTCCTGATCTGTAAGGTTTCTGCTGAGAAGTTTGTTGATAGACATATTAAAATGTCCTTATGTGTTATATGCTTCTTTTCTCTTGTTGCATTCAGGACCCCCTCTTTGTCTTTGATTTTTGAGAATTTTATTGTAATATGTATTGAATAGTCTTATCTTCACTGAATCTTACTGGAAATCTTTGACCTTCCTGATCTGAATACTTATTTCTTTCTCCAGATTTGGAAAGTTTTCTGCTTTAATTTCTTTAAACAAACTTTCCACTCCTTTGATTTTTTCTTCTTCTTGACACCAATGACTCAAACATTTGCTTTCTTGATGCTGTCACATAAATCTCATATGCTTTCTTCATTCCTTTCCATTCTTTTCTCTCCTTAAACTGCATATTTTCAAATAACCCTGTGTTTAAGTTTACAGATTCTTTCTTCTGCTTGATCAAATCTGCTGTTGATGCTATTTCATTTTTCATTTTGTTCATTGTATATTTTAGCTCTAGAATTTCTGTTTAATTTTAAAAATTATTATTTCAATTCTTCTGTTTCTAATTGTGGGTCACTTAATGTTCTCCTTTTTAAAAAAGTTGTTTATCTGTCTTTTCTCAACATTCACTGAGCATTCTTAAACAGTTATTTTGAATTCTCTGTCAGGAAGTTCACACATCTCCATCTCTTTAGGGTCAATCACTGGCATTTTATTCTGTCCATTTGGTGACATCATGTTTCCCTGATAATATCTGATGTTTGAGGACATGTATTAATATCTGCACATCTAAAGAAGTAAATACTTATTCCAGTCTTTACAGAATGGCTTTGTCTAGGAATGGTCTTCAACAATAAATCTGTCCAGAGATTCTGGGCAGGCCTACTGGCATGATTCCTCTGGCCAAGACTACTGTGGCCATTGCAGCATTAAGGGGTACTCTTAACCTGGGACTACTGCCTGTACAATCAGGTACAAGGCCCTGAGATACAGATATTTTCTACTTTAGGTTGCAAACCACTCTGGCTATAACAAGATTTATTGATACTGATAAGTAAAGTGTGGACGTAGAGAAAGAACAGCTAAAATCCAAAAGAGCTAATTAAGACTTCTCAAAGTTAAAAGTGAAATCTTTTGAAGAAGAATGTTTTCTTGGATAGGGGTTTAGAGCAGATTTTCCACTTGGCATAGTAATTTCAGGAGGAAGACTTTAATGCCTCAGTTTTTCCAGTTCCATAATCCCTGTTTTCTAATTCCTCACTGGAAATAATTTATTGGTTGTTTTCTAACTAACCATTCTTCTGTAGGCTCCACTCTCCCTCACAAGACATTATGAATCTCTGCATGCTGCCCCTTCTTCTATGAAACCTCTTCTGAGTAGGCAGGCTGCATAGCCACATATATGTATATAGTTGCCCCTCGGTATCCAGGGGAGATTGGTTTCAGAACTTCCAGTGAATACCATGGATACTCATATCCCTGATATAAAATGGCATGGTATTTGCATATAACATACACACATCCTCTTGTGTACTTTAAATCACCTCACGATTACTTATATTATCTAATACAGAGTAAATACTATGTAAATAGTTATACTATATTTTTTAGGAAATAATGACAAGGAAAGTCTCTACATGCTTACTACAGATGATTAAAAAAGTACTTTAGATTGCAACTGACTGAATCCACAGAGCAGAAATCATGAATATGAGGGCTGATTATGTATGTCTAGGTATGTGTTAGTACATATTTACTAATATGTCTGTCCCTCACGAAACATAATGATTGAAAAGAAGAAAAAAGAATGAGAGAATGCAGTTGTTTCTCAGTATACCACTAGAGCTCTTGTTGTTGTGCTTGTTATTACTGCCTTTTTCATTTTGTCCATTGTATTTTTTAACTCTAGGATTATGCCTTCTTTTTCTCTTCTATAAGAAAACCTATCAGAATATGGACAAGACAGATCATCATGGAGGATTATTAATCTTCAAGAACTTTCAAATAACTATCCCTGAAGCATGTGGTACATTTGAAAGGAAGTTTGTCAAGGTTAGGGGAAAAGAGAAAAACCATAAGACTGTTCAAAAACATGGGCAAAATTATCCATAATCTTGCAATAGAAAAGCCTCACTAAGCAAAATACAAAAATAAGGAAACATGAAAGAAAATGATCAACTACATTTTTTACAACACAAAAGATGTACCTCCAGTGTTTATTCGTATTTAAACTTTCATATATTTATATACTGTTTTGGAGTTTTCAAAATATCTTAAATGAATTTGCTCAGGTTTCTTTCAGCTGAAACATTTAATTAATCCTAATCTAACCTCTTCCCTCACAAAGAACACAACAATTTTTTTCCTGGGGTTAGTTTCTGAATCTATCTATGAGATAGAATTCATTCTTACTGTAGAATGGACAAAGAGAAAGGCTGAATAAAGTCAAGAGATGACGAAATGAGGCAATTTTCTAACTCTATTTTTAATTCATTTATTAATCCACAATCAGTTAATAATAATATAAAGTTTTCATTAACTCCCCATTAGTTAAGACACTCATCAACTCATGTTGTGTGAGATATAAGCATGCAAGCATTCCAAGTCTAAATAAACTGTTTTGGAATCCCACTTATCCCTCTATTCCGCTTTATTACTGCAGAGACAGATCCTAAAAAAATTGAGAGAATGCAATAACCATACTTTTTTAATCCATTAATTTCCATTTTTCTTGATTTTAGCATAATTTTATATCACTTTATTTTTTGTGAACCTGCAAATTATATTTAGTTTGCATTATCCACATGAAAAGCCTAAGAAACTCAATTTCACAACAGTTCCCAGAAAATTGCTCACAGTTTTTACTCTATCCTCTGCATTTTTCTTTCTTTTCTGATGCCATTTTTACCTCATAAATTATACTGACCATGATTTCATAGTCTAATTTGGAATAAATATTATAATTATTTTAATTTCAGAAGAAAATTTACATAGCAGTAAGGAATAGCCAACCTAGAATATGATGCTACCATATGGTATATGGATGGATAAAATGGTACTGTGTTAGACACTTTAACGTGCTTCAACTCATTTAGTTTTTATAACAATCCTATGATGTGGTCCTTATCACTTGTATTACTTGGGATGAGTCAGATAAGGCTCAGCTTGGTAAAGTGATGGCTAGTAACTGAGAGGCTAGCCTTTGACTGTTGATCTACATAATTCCAAGGATACAGAGTAGATCAAACTAAAAAGAGAGTGAACAGATTTCAGGTAAGGATTTGAAAATCTTCCATTTAAATGCCTTCTCCATTACCTGATAAAAGTGTTTTCTTATCTACAAATAATAACAATAATAATAATAACACAGCCTAATGTACACAGTTGTTGTGAGTTGCAAATAAGATAATGTTTTTGAAGAGGACTTTGCAAACTGAAAAGCGTCATACAAATGTTTTATATAGTATTATCATAATGAGGCCTCTGTAAACAAAATAAAGAGCACTTGATTAGAGAATTACGGTGCTCCAGAAAAATCATAAAGAGAAACATGATAATGACATAGATGGTATGTAATGACATAAAAGATGAAACAACAGAAGAGAACATCTTATTAAATTACAATAAACTGTTGAGACAATTCTGAGAATACATATATCTCTGACTCTTTAATTTCTAATATTGATAATGGAAATGATGAAACTTCTAATAGTTTACTTTTAAAGAGGAGAAAAAGCTGGGAAAGCTTAAGTGAAAATAGAAAACCATAAAATCTGTCAGATGGAAAGTATAATAATCTAACCATTGAAATATTTTCAAGTTTGGGATAAAAATATGTATCTGGCAGCACAGGGTTATGATTGTTGAAACAAAGAAACTATCTTTTAGATACTTCAAAATCACCTTACCTTCAGAAGTTAAAATATAGTGGAATTTTTATCAAATAATACTCCATGTACCAAAGATAGAATGACCACATTGTCATTTGTTGATGTGCACATCAACCAGATAGCTACATAGTTAAGCAAAAATAGTATACACAAATCAAACTTTGTAGCTTCTTTGTAAACGCAATGCAATAAACTATATGAGAGAATTGCAATTGCTTTTGGAGAGAGAGAGACAATAAACCATATTTCTAGGTAGATACAGTTGATTCCTAAAATTATGTTGTTCTGAATATGTACAGAGATACTCTTTACAGAAAGGGAACATTGATGAAGGCTGTTGTGAATTCTCAGAATTCATCTTAGTTCTACTGAAGTGCAAGGTAGAGACAAATTGAAAATTAGTCATAGAAACAATGAAAGCTCAATTTAAACAAAGTATAAAACTTAGAGAAATGCATTGATCTGAGGTAGAAGGAAGGGTGAACACATCCAAGTAGAGATAAAAACTCTTACTCTTCTGAAACTCGCATATGCTTTATAAATACTTTTTCCAGAAAGGATTAAAACCTATCCCACTGTGGATTTAAATCCAGTGAAATCTGAATGACCATCCTCTAACTAGAAATGAAGTATTTGGGAAGAAGTGTTCAAAAGGTCATAAGGCCCGCATGGCCACTTATCTTGGAGAAATTGCTATTTGCATAGGTGCCTTCTTACAAGCTATTTAAAGTTATAAAAAAGAAACTGAATAATGTGTTCCATACTCACATCCAGACAGGAGTTCTAAAATTCACTCTTGAGCAAAATATTTCCATATACTAACTTTAAGGTTTTAAAATGATTTGACTTTTCAATTTTATTAAAACCTATATAAAATTTTGGGACCTTTTCCTAATATTCTCTTATTTCAAATATGTATGTTTTAGGTATTGTAGACATAAGCATCGGCTCCTTTGTGTACTTTAGTTTGTTTATCCAAAAATCAGGAAAAATAATAGTATCATAGAATAGTCACATAAACTATTAGTGTCATAGAATAGTTTTGAGAATTAAATGAGTGAATATATTATATATATTATATTATAGGTATTGTAGACATAAGCATCGGCTCCTTTGT
>NW_012115289.1:647745-700289 GCF_000951035.1 Colobus angolensis palliatus | reverse complement strand
CCTAAATAATTATTGTTATTGTTATTAGTCACATTAACACACATACTAGACTTTGATTCCATCTGACATCTGGTATAATATATATATATTCACTCATTTAATTCTCAAAATATATATATGCATGTGTGTATATATATATATATAGTGTGTGAGTGTATATATATACACACACACATGTTGGCATTTGGCATAAATCCCTCCATAAATTTTGATCACAGAATATTGTATCAACCAAATTATTTTATAAGTGAATTTGAAATAGCATAACCTTATGCCAAGTACTTCAGTACACACACACACACACACACACACATACACACATAATATTTGAATGTATTCAGACTTCTGTGGGCAATACAAAAAACAAAACCATCTCCCCACATAACGATGGGACATTTAGAGCCCTTCCCAGTATTTCTGGGAAATTCCTCCAAAGGGACAGGTGCTTCACCAAGCCTAATTATCTGTCACAGCTTCCTCTGCACAGTTGTTCCAGTTCCACAGCCATCATTGCTTTCACTCTGCCCCCGCTATCTTTCTTCCCTGTTTTGTCTCTAGGAGGAACACAGCCCTTCTCTTCCCGTCTTGAGGCAAAATTGTTACAATGCTGTTGTGATTAGAAAAAGTTTAAAGAAAGGGTTGAGGGGGAAAAAAAAAAACAGAAAAATCTTTAAAACTGGTTACTAGAACTCATTCATTCTAATGAGACTTTAACTAGACCACCTTTGCTACGTGGACAATTGGTAGTCCCTCTTCCTAAGCCCTGTCCATGGCTCTATCTCTGCAGAACTTACTTGTATCTATTCACTTACCAGAGTCCTCCAAAGCACTGCCTCTCCCCAAACTTTATCTCTTCAGCAGTCAGGGGACAAGTTTAAAAATCCTAATACTTTATTATGCAAAAGAGTTTACCTTCCTTGTGATTTAGCAAAGGATAATAGGGATACCCAACAAGCTCCGTTCATAATTAAAATGTCTTCCTAAACAAAAAGTCCACTTTCTGTCATATTATAGAGTGCAAAAATATCTAGAGTTTACAATATAACATTGTTATCCAACGGTGAGGATAGCTCTAAATATAGATACTTGACTATAAATATGTTACAGTTTCTCTCCAGTAGGCACATGGTGTAACAGATATATTAGTGTGTAAGTCATGCCTATAGTTACATTTCTGTGACTCCAAGGTTTAGTGATCAAAGTAAGGAATTTGGAATCAGAAGAACTGAAGTACATCTAGGATTCACCATTACTAGTTGTGCAATCTTGGCTAACTCATTTAATCTAAGGCTCATAAAATGAGGATAAATATAACTGCCTTTCCTACCTGTAAGTTTTTATAAAGAAAAAAAAAAAAGAAAACAAGAAAATGTTGTAATGGTATATGAAAACTTAAAAGCATTTTGCAATCCTAAATAATTATTGTTATTCTTATTAGTCACATTAACACACATATTAGACTTTGATTCCATCTGACATCTGGTATAATAAATAATCTAACATTTCATCTAATCAGCCTTTGCTATAATTATTCCTCACAAATAATGAATTATGGATGATGGCTGTAATAGAAATTACACACACACACACACACACACACACACAATCAGGACCCATCTTATTATGAATTTAGTATTTAAAGGCTATCTTAAACTCTAATCAAAAGCAGTTGTGAAAAGATAGACTCAAAACACTTAGTACACTGTTAATAGGAAAAAATAGAGTTGCCACAGAAACAGATAATGGAGCAACAGTCAGCAGTTTCCACATATAATATATAATTTTACTACTTCTCACTACTTTGGCATATTTTAATAAGACCCATCTTGGGAAGAAAAAAAAAAAGGCGATCCCCAGGGCATTGGTGGAAAGGGAAGTCAACTTGTGATGAGAAGGACTCAGAAATATGTACCCCATAGATAACATGCAACAACACCTGTTGCTTGTTTAGATGTTGGGAGGGATGATGAGTCTGGAGCTGAGGAAGGTTCCCAGGGCTCTGTCTTAGGCAACTGGATAACTGGGGCAGTAAATATAATAGAAAATATTTAGAATATGTAGCAGTATGTTTAAAGATGAGGAAGAATAGTGGGTGGATCTAGTTTGGGAAATGTGTAGATGTTACGAATGTTCAGTAAGCACTTGGTTAGAGTCCTATGACTAAAACTAGAAATGTAAGCTGAATATGGAAATTGAAAGATAATCAAATAGAATACAGTTAAGACAGGAAAAGGGACATCTTACAATCTTTAAGATGTCTTCATACCTTAAAATATTACATGGGCCAATGACTGAATCCTGGGGAACAGCATTGATTAAGGAGCATGCAGCCTCAGAAGGAAATAACAATAACTACTAGGAAGAAAAGGATAAATACAAGAATTGTCAAAAGAGATATACATGGACAGGAGTGACAGAAAGGACTAGATGGTCTAGTTCATAGACCAAGGTAAAAAGGAGAGACAGAAGGGAGATGAGCTAAATTGCAATTGAGCCTATAGAGGGAAGAGGCAACTGACTAAGTTCTCTGAGGCAATAGAGGTGTTGGTCTTGAATAGAAGAAACAGCTTTACTCTCTCAGATTTGAAAAAGGAAGGACAAAATAAAATGAGGGTATAGGTGCATATTACTTTGGGGACATCAGAGAGAATAGGAACTAAAAAGTTCAGTCAGAAAAATTTAACTTCCTGTTTTAACTGTATTATTATTGGGTATAGAATTATGGGTTACTGGGTTTGTTTTTCGTTCAATACTTTAAAGATGTCATTCCTTTTTCATCTTGCTCGCAACGTTTCTGAGGAGAAATTTGCTGTAATTCTTATCCTTATTTGTCTTTAGGTAATTTATCATTCCCTCCCTCTGGTTGTCTTTAAGGTTTTCTCTATGTTTTTGATTTTTAGCAGTTTCAGTATAATATGCCTCTGCACATGTGTGTTTATTTTGGTATGTATCTTGCTTGTTATACTTGGAGATTTTGAATCTGTGATTTTGTGTCCATCATCAATTTTGGAAATTTTTCAGCAATTTTTTCTTCAAACATTTCTTCTACCTCTTTTTCTCTTTCCTCTCCTTCTGTCATATCAATTATGGATATGTCATGCCATTTAATATTGTATCAGAGTTCTTTGATGCTCTGTTATGTTCTTTCTTTCTCTCTTTTATTTCCACTCTTTTTTTCTGTTTGGGTAATTTCCACTGACTTATTTTCAAGTCCAGTAATTCTTTCCTTAGCTGTCTTAAGTCTACTAAAAAGCCCAAAGACATTTTTTATCTCTTTGACTATGTTTTTAATTTCTAGCATTTCCATTTGATTTTTCTTAGTTTTCATATCTCCTCTGAAATTACCTATCTGATCTCACATGTAGTCAATCTTTTCCATTAGAGCCTTTAAAATATTAATCATAGTTACTTTAAATTCCTTGTCTGATAATTTTTATATGTGTCCCATATATCACATGTTTGTGTGTATTATCTTTTTGGAGTGCTTTTTCTTGTCTTTTCATATACTCATAATATTTTGCTGAAAGCCGGATATCTTGTGTAGAATAGTAGATACTGAGATAGATATTTTTGGAGGCTTAAAGAGGAGTAGATTGTGAAATGACTTTGCCAGTTGTTATTTTCTTAATATTTGCTTCCCCTTTAGCTTTGGGTCTTTCCTTAATGCTGTGCCCTAAAGAGAATGTGTCTCTTGAATTTCTTCCATATTCAGCCATATTCCCATATTACTTTTACTCAACACTTGTTAGGCTGTTGGTAGCAGGCCAGGGAGGAAGGACATTCCTTGATGTTCTGATTAAGACTCAGGTAGGCAATGTGTACCTCTGTATCAGCAATGTGGCCTTCACAAGTGCTCCTGCAACGTTCTTCAATTGTTGTTCTAATCCTAGCATATATTCTGTACCCTACTCCTGGGGATAGAGCATTACTTTTTTTTCTTCCCCTCACCACGATCATTCTTCCTACTGCCACCATCACCAATGAATTTCCTCCAATTCCCTAAGACAAGGATTTTTTGCCATTCTCTTTGCCATTTAACTCTTTCATTCCACTGGGAAATGGTTGTGGTTTTGAAAGTGGCTGCTGTTCTCCCCAGTCTTTCCTGTGAGTGCCTGGTGGGTTTTGTGGAGGAAAAACCTGCTATAGGATGTACCCCCTATATCTGCCACCTCCAATGTGTCACATTTTCATGCTAGTCTATACTCAGCCTTTAGCAATTCATTAAAATGTTCAACTGAATCATCTTGCTGGTTTATATGACATCTGGTGGTGTCTGCCCAAGGAAAAACAAATGATGCCATCCTCTTTCTCTTTGCAGGTGCCTATCTCTTTCCAGATTCTGAGTTGTTTGATTGCCCTGCAACCTAAATTTGCTGGTGCATTTTTTTTTAATTAACGAATAGATAGTTTGTATAGCTTTTTCCTTACAGTAAGAATGAGAAAGACACTCTCTGAAGCTCTCTGCATCTCTGAGCTTAAATTAGAAGCTAGATAGTTTACTCTGGAATTTCTTAATTTACCAAAATAAAGAACTTGAGATTATTTACTGTGAGTCATAGAAATGATAAGGGTTTGGTGAGAATGATGATTGTTTGAATTTATTGATTTTTGCGTGTCTTTAAATATTTTTGTTGGAATGGGGGTACTCTTGGCTGATAGCTGATCCCAGTATTTTCTAAAGTCTTAATGAAAACATCTGGGAGTGTGGGACATGAAGTGTTATTTTAAAGGAAAAGGTGTCATTCCAGCTTTGAGGAAAGATTGTTCCTTTAGTTTGACAAAGGACTGGTTAAGATCCATGTCTGGAACATAGACGTTCCAGTCTAAATGCCTTTGCATAACGCTGTAAAAGGAGTTTTTGTTGTGGGCAGAGTTGTATCTTTGTAAATTATTATGTTTATTTGAACTTGGAATGAGGGGTCTCTCCTGAGTTTCCTGGAGTAAAGGGCCTGCAAACCATGTAGGATATGAGAAGAAAGGCATTTCACTGTGGGAAGATAAGCAAAGTAACAGTAACTAAGCAGAAAGGACTGGGTTTGTCCTTTAATGCCAGAAATGATTACTTTTTATATTCAGTCCTATGGTTTTCTTTTGACACTAAGATTTTTTTCCCATTATGTCCAGGACTCAGTAAAGTTTGGTTATATGTTACCACCTGGAACTAGTAAGTGAGGAAAGTGAGGAAGAAATAACACTGTCCACATTTGGCACAACAGTTCAGAGGTCTCTGTTAGTGCAAAAACAGACAGGTTTGGTACGACCACAGGTGAACTGCGGGGGTCAAAATGGTAGTTATCAGAAGAGAGCTGGTCGCTGGTCAAAGCGGCTGTCATTGGAATATAAAGCAAAAGGATTCAGATTTCTTCAAAGCACAACCATTCAAAATATTACAGCTCCTATCAGCAACATGTATGGGTAAAGTAAGAAGATTAATGTTTAAAGCAGCAAAAAATTTAAATAATTAATTCTCTGAGGTGCCAGTAAAATGAGGTTATTTTCAATTCCATCAGTTCTTAGAGGCAGTAAATGTCCAACAAACAGAGGCAGTGATTTTGCATACTTGGCAGAGATTTGATGAACTCAATTTATGAATCAGGATCCTATTTATACTTCGGGTGGAAAGGATAGTCATTTGTTAGGTTAAGAAGAACCTATTCTTTGACTGCAAGGTTCATAATGTGAAAAACTATTATTGAGCCTGTTATAAGAAGTACACAATCTTGGAAATACATTGTCATAGCCTTGGAAATACATTGGAAATACATTGTCACAGCCTTGGAGTTGAAAGAAATCTGTTCATTTATTTAATCTACTCGTCATTTACATCAGGTATAACTCCCAATGCCATCCCTCCCCACCCCCGATAATAGGCCTCGGTGTGTGATGTTCCCTTTCCCGAGTCCAATGTGATCTCATTGTTCAATTCCCACCTATGAGTGAGAACATGTGGTGTTTGGTTTTCTGTTCTTGTGATAGTCTGCTGTGGATGATGGTTTCCAGCTGCATCCATGTCCCTACAAAGGACACAAACTCATCCTTTTTTATGGCTGCATAGTGTTCCATGGTGTATATGTGCCACATTTTCTTAATCCAGTCTGTCACTGATGGACATTTGGGTTGATTCCAAGTCTTTGCTATTGTGAATAGTGCTGCAATAAACATACGTGCGCATGTGTCTTTATAGCAGCATGATTTATAATCCTTTGGGTATATACCTAGTAATGGGATGGCTGGGTCAAATGGTATTTCTTGTTCTAGATCCTTGAGGAATCGCCATACTGTTTTCCACAATGGTTGAACTAGTTTACAATCCCACCAACAGTATAAAAGTGTTCCTATTTCTCCACATCCTCTCCAGCACCTGTTGTTTCCTGACTTTTTAACAATTGCCATTCTAACTGGTGTGAGATGGTATCTCATTGTGGTTTTGATTTACATTTCTTTGATGGCCAGTGATGATGAGCTGGTACCATTCCTTTTGAAACTATTCCAATCAATAGAAAAAGAGAGAATCCTCCCTAACTCATTGTATGAGGCCAACATCATCCTGATACCAAAGCCTGGCACAGACACAACAAAAAAAGAGAATTTTAGACCAATATCCCTGATGAACATTGAAGCAGAAATCCTCAATAAAATATTAGCAAACCGAATCCAACAGCACATCAAAAAGCTTATCGACCATGATCAAGTGGGCTTCATCCCTAGGATGCAAGGCTGGTTCAACATATGCAAATCAATAAACGTAATCCAGCATATAAACAGAACCAAAGACAAAAACCACATGATTATCTCAATAGATTCAGAAAAGGCCTTTGACAAAATTCAACAGCCCTTCATGCTAAAAACTCTCAATAAATTTGGTATTGATGGAACGTATCTCAAAATAATAAGAGCTATTTATGACAAACCCACAGCCAGTATCATACTGAATGGGCAAAAACTGGAAGCATTCCCTTTGAAAACTGGCACAAGACAGGGATGCCCTCTCTCACCACTCCTATTCAACATAGTGTTAGAAGTTTTAACTTACATCTATTCTGAGTCACTTTTACCAACATCTAATTGCATTTTATGGTTGTTGTTTTCAATTCTCCCTTCCTGCATTAGGACAGTTTTCAGCATTGTTTCAGGAAATCAAAACATGTAAATGCTTTCCGAATAGATAACAATACTATCCACTCAAGGATATAGTCTTCTTTGACTACTTACCAATTATTTCATTTTCTTTGGGTAAGGAATGCATGTTCTGAATCCCTGCATGAGCATTTGCAAAGAAAAAAAAAAAAAGCAACTAGAATCTTTTACTTTTTCAGCCCTTATACGCAGACATGCTGGACATCTCCCATCTTTTCCTTCAATCCATTGTTTATTTTGGGACTATTGTTTCTGTGCAAAGTCTAGGTCTCTTTCGGTATGTTCAAATAGAACCCTGCTAGCAAATCAATGCTATGTAATGGTCTCTGCTAGAAAAATAAAAGTTGGACATTTAATAATATATTTAGGGGCATATAATAAGCAGAGATGACAACATTTAAAGCGTGTTGCTTCTTGTTTTAAGTTAATTTATAGAAAGGATTGTTTTCGTTGTGGTACTGTGGTGTTATCATTTGTTTTCAGTAATTTTAATACATTTAGCCAATATGATTTCATAAGCAAGATTCTCTGCAAATCTTAAAGCCCAACCTGGAAGTGAACTGGTGGTGTGTTAACTCTCTGAACTGCTGAGGTACCATTTGGTATACAGTTCCATGGGATGTAACTGTCATAGTTTGGTCAAATAGTTGGGAGGGCTTAACAAACATTGTAGATTGGATTAAATTCAGGATGTTGAGGGCTGCAAGTAGAGTCAAATCCTTACTACAGAAGCAATATTGCCAAAACAGAAGTCCAGACTACCGTAGTAGGAAGAATGGCAGTGGGAGGGGAATATGACCATAAAAAAGTTATAAGTTAAATGTCTTATTCCCAGTTCTTGTGCTCTAAGTGAGGCTGTATGCCTACCCCCATGTGTGTGGCATATGACATATCCTGGGTAATAGAAAGAACTAGAAAGCAGGGTCAGTGTGGCTTTAACTATATACCAACGAACCATTCTTGGCCTTGCTATCATGGCTCTTAATTTGCACAAGTTAGGGAAATTTGTGAACTGACAAGACTGACATTTTTCAACAATAAAAGTAAAGTTGTTACCTGCTCATTGATGGATTAATTCCATTTAGGAAAGTTTTAAGACTTAAAGGATTTGGTGTAGAAGTATAGAACACACTTGATTATTGTATAGCATTTTAAAAATGATTTTTGCTTGATGGCTTGGTTTGGATTTTTTGTTTGCTTTATTTTTTAATGTGATTTCAATGCTGTTTTTCTCATTTTACCTTTGAAAAAAATATGCTAGATATTGGAAGTGTTTGATAATAAATCTCATTACTTATGGTTTTCTTACTCCCACTTCTACCAAGACATAGATGCATAGATGCAAAGTCAGAACTATAACTCAGAGACAATTCCAGTTCTGCCCTTGAAAGTGCTGACCATGGGAAACAATATAAACACATCAATAATTTGAATTGAAGTCAGATTTTTAGCTTTCAAAACACTTGCCATTTCAATAGTGAAAAAAAGCTAAATAAAATTTTAAAACAGAGAATTACCTTCAGTTAAAAATAAGCAGCCATTATAAACATCTTTCTAGAGCAAATACTACTGACAGAAAACTCCATCAATTATGCTTTTCTTTAAAATTTCACTTTGTTATACAGAGATTTTGTCTGTAAGAATAATTTTTTAATATTCATTGTCAATGCAACAAGATTTATCTCCATTCTTTTATCTGTGTTGTTTACACTGGTAAGTACAATATATGCAATTATTTCTTGGACATAATCATTTGTAATTCAACTTCAACTTGAAATTGTCCAAAAATGAAATAGCAAACACATCACAATATAGACAAAAGTGGAGCTTTTTCCAAGATGACAATTTAATGATTGGCTTTGGCCACTAAAACAGTCATGTGACATGTGATTGATTTAAAGCAAATGGTTGCTGATCAGTCCCTATTCTTTCAGACCTTTCCTGTCATTCTCACATTTATTTATACTCTTGGCTATTCTTATAGCATTGTTGATTATCTGAGAAAAATTATTTTTACCCACTCTGAAATAATCTATGTTTCTGCAACAATGAGCATAATTGTCAATTATGGCACATTATTCACAGCTCAAAATATCCCTACTAAACAGGGTGCCCACGATGTGATGAAATGCAAGTACATAGAGACTTCAGAGAGATACAGAACTTCAGTCTTCCTCTAAAGAACTAAAGATTAAAATGGGATAGATTTAGGTGATCAGGGTTAGGGACACAGTAGTGAAATAATTTTAACAAATTATAAAAATTATAAATTTAGTTATCAGTTATGCTCTATGAGAAAGAATATGTATCTTACAATGGATACTCAGAGCCTAACACACAGTAGCCATTCAGTAAATATTTGTAGAACTTTGTAAAGAAGGAGAACAAGCGGGAAGGCAGCTATAAGCACCAAAGGAGTGAAATCTCTAAAACTACAACTTCTCATATCAATTTGTTGTGAATAAAGACACAAGCAGGAACTTGGTTTTGTTTTGTATTTTGTGCTTTCCAAAGGATTTTTACCTTATCTCCTCTGACGTTCTTTGGACCCTACTGAGTGAATACCAGTGAAAAAATCAGTTTCTACATCCTTAACTTTGTTAGGATTCTAAGCTGCAACAGCTTTGTCAATCTCGGAGCTTAGGTGTGGTTGAATATAGTAGAGAAATGAGGCCCATCTAGGAAGGAATTTGTTATTTTTACGTTAACCATACAAAAAAAAATACTCTACCTTATGGGGTAATTGTGAGGAAAAATGAATGCAGATAGCTCTGAAGTGCCACAACAAAATGTATCATCTTTTCCAAATTTATTTTTTAGCTGGCAACTCCAGGTGGACACTGAAATGCAGATAAAATGGCATAAATAACTCACCCTCGGTCATTAGGTGAGTGACTGCTTCTAAAAACTCAGAAATGTAAAGGTACAGATGGAAAAAAATACGTATCTTTTCTTAAGAATAAAATCACTTTAGTTTACAAAGTTTGTACAATATTTTTAAAATCTTCCATGAAAATAAGCAATTATCGGGAGCCTACTGTGAAAAATTTCACCAGATGGGCTCCTAGCCCCTGGACTCAAAACTGACAGCCTATTTAGGTGGGCTTTAAATTCATTATGGAAAAAATGTGACAGATACCCTATGTCTTCCAAACACAAAGGAGTTGTTTCCAGTTTTGAATTAACGCTGAACAACAATTCTATCAAAAAAGAACAGTTAACATCAATTAAAGACATCTGGTGAGTGACAAATTTATCCAAATGTAGAACATCCATAAGAATCCTAAGTCAAATAAAGGGCAATTTCATCAAGAAAATTAACAAATCCAAGTGAGTAGATGACATCTTGAATATCTTCAAACTGGTAGGAAGAAAATGATTCAGTGTACTAGAAAAGTGGGAATTTAATGCAAAAGGCTACAAGAAAGTTTAGAATTTAATACACAAGAAAATTTATTAATGAATAAGAATTAAAATGTATCTAGTTTATTCTCCAGATGAGAAGATTTATAAAACTTCATGAGTTTGGAGAATAACAGAGATATTGTAAAGAAAAAAAATGCTAAAAATTTTCGTTTAACTCCTGATTTTAAAATATATAATTACAACAAAAATTTTTTATATCCTGTTCTCTTGTCTGTACCTTTCCTTCCCTCCCCTGATTAGCTAAAAGCCAGTAAGAAAGCAGACATTAGCAGAGGGAAGAAGGGTAACTCAGATAGTTCTGAAATTTATAAACATCTGAAAAGTTAGATGGTCAATCCATTGATAGGATAACATACTTCAGAGACCTGTGTCATTGGATTTGATGTTAAGAAAGAACAATATAAAATAAGCAACTAAGAATAGTGAAGAAAGGGGAAAATCATTTACAGTAAAATTAAAATTAGCTCCTAGGTCTATGAAGAGATTATTAGACTTCAGAAATCATTGGTAAGAATATCCCTGACTTTTTAATGATTGCCATTCTAACTGGTGTGAGATGGTATCTCATTGTGGTTTTGATTTGCATTTCCCTGATGGCCAGTGATGATGAGCATTTTTAGCTGGAAACCATCATTCTTAGCAAACTATCACAAGAACAGAAAACCAAACACCGCATGTTCTCACTCATAGGTGGGAACTGACCAATGAGTTCACTTGGACTTGGGAAGGGGAACATCACACACTGGGGCCTATCATGGGGAGAGGGGAGGGGGGAGGGGGTAGGGATTGCATTGGGAGTTATACCTGATATAAATGACGAATTGATGGGTGCTGACGAGTTGATGGGTGCAGCACACCAACATGGCACAAGTATACATATGTAACAAACCTGCACGTTATGCACATGTACCCTAGAACTTAAAGTATAATAATAAAAAAAAAAGAATATCCCTAACATAAAATTTAGAAAATAAGAAATGAAGAGAAAGATGTTGACCAGATCATTTTCAGTGTTACCAAATTGGGAGAACATACAGATTCTAGTATGCTGGTCACTACCTTTGGGCTTAAACAAGACAGTGACTTATAAAAATCAATCATGCCTTAAGAATATCAAATTCACCTGAGGTCAGGAGTTTGAGACCAGCCGAACCAACATGGTGAAACCCTGTCTCTACTAAAAAGACAAAATTAGCTAGGTGTGGTGGCATATGCCTCTAATCCCAGCTACTCGGGAGGCTGAGGCAGGAGAATGGCGTGAACCCGGGAGGCGGAGCTTGCAGTGAGCCGAGATCTCGCCACTGCACTGAAGCCTGGGTGACAGAGCGAGACTCCATCTCAAAAAAAAAAAAATCAAACTCTCTTATGGACCAAATGTTTGCGTCCCCCTGAAATACATATATTGAAGCCCTAACCTCCACTGTGATGGTTTTTGGAGGTGGGGTCTTTGGGAGGTAATTAGGATTAGATGAATTCATGAAGGTGGGGCCATGATGATGGGACTAGTGACCTTAAAAGAAGCAGCAGCAGAGAGCTTACTTTCTCTCTCTGCCATGTGAGGACCCAGGAAAAAAGTAGCTTTCTGCAAGCCATGAGCAAACCAGGAAGAGAGCTCTTACCAGGAGCAAAATTGGTTGGCATTTTGATCTTGAACTTCCCAGCCTGCAGAATTGTGATAAAATACATTTCTGTTTAAGCTACCTAGTCTATGGTATATTGTAGCCCAAGCTGATTAATATACTCTCTTTGCCCTGATGCCTTGATTTTCTATTTATTTGGGAACTGGTCTTCAATTCAACTTATGAATGAGCACAACATGGCATAGAATCATAGAAATTTATAACTGGTAGGAAACAGAACTCTCACGTAGCTTAACCACCCATCTTATGCCTGATTTGTTTGAGCTGAAAAGTGACTAAATGGTCTTCCAAGATACACTGGAACCCCTCTCATGAGAAGAATTCACTAAATAAGGTGATCGTTTAAGGATGATCTTTTTTCTACCTCTTTTGTATGCCTTAAATTTTCACAATGAAAGATGCAAGACCTACAGAGAGGCATGTAGGGAGGAACAGAGACTGTTTTAAATTTCTAACATTTTCTTTGGATTTTCAAAGGTCATAATACCAAAGATAAAATCCTCAGATTCTAAAGAGAACTAATTCTTTAAACTTTCTTCATCAAAAGCAGGAAACATCTACCTCTAAGTCTACAATTTTGGATTATATTATGGCAAAAATGTTAAGCGTTGGAGGGTGACATGCTCAGACCAGAGCAAAATAAAATTTTATAGCCCTAAAGTGACAACTTCTAACTAGGCAATAAGTCTGGCTCTTTTTTCTGATAAACATTAACTTCTGCTTAGGATCATTTAATTAAGTGGAAGCATTTTCTTTATGCCAGTGGATTCTCAAGAAGCTACAAAGCAGTGAAATGAGAGTTCTACTGTTTACCTTGGACAAATGTAGGCCAACTCAGGTTCTCTTAATCTGGAACTTGACCGTTTCCACCAAGATAAAATTTTTTGCATTAAACAAATACAAATAGGAAATGTCCTAGCATCATTAAGTAGTCTCAGTTCCTTAAAGTCACGGCTCAGTTAATCATTTGCTTTTAGAATGTTTTCCTCCAAGAACAGGGAAATGTTTAATGACATATTTGTAATTATTCAAAATATTCTCCCTTTTGCCTTTGCACATCTTTTTCAGATCACATGTCTCTGAAATTCAATAAAAGAAAACATTATATGAATAGTTTGATTTCATATGTAATTTATAATAAGAAAACTCCATAAGAGTAAGATGTGTTTGCAGTTTGGTCATCTATTACAGTGAGTGACTGTATGATGATAAAAGGAATTCCAAGCTCAAAGCCAGGCCCCTTCTTTTATGCAATAATACATACAACCAAACACCAACCAGCAAAACACATAAATTTGAACAATCCCTCAGAGTTTGTTGAATTTACTTGGTTAGTTATTAAACACAGTATTCAGTCAAAGGATTGGCATATGCCTCAGCAAATCCTCATTTTTTAACAAACACAGTTAGGCATACTACACTTTATCTGCACATACTCATGCCTCACCCTTAAAAGCTGGATGGTAACTCCATAGAAAGGATGAAAGATGACCTTGGGCCATCACAATAGAATCACTGGTTATAACACAAAGTGTTTTCATACTAGAGAAATGTGTTTGCATTTGTGGTTTTTCTGATGCCTTCAAATGAATATTCCTACGTCACAACTACATCTGTTTGGATGCCTACCCCCTTGGGTAAATGAACAAAGGGATGTGTTCTTAGCACTTGCTTGATGGAAATTAACAATCGCTTTCATCCTTGCCTTGTGTAGCTTTCTTTGAGTTGCTCTATTTGCTTTTTGCCACGAGCTAATATAAATTTTAAAAGTATCATGACTGTGGTATCTTAAGAACGCTACGTAATTGGAAATAAGGTTTAACCTTCAGTAGAGCCCGAGGATGTTCACCTTAAAATGTTTAAAAAAAAAAAAAAGATAAAAGAAGTAATTAGATATATATGCTAGGATTGAAAGCTCATGGAAGGGAAGAACTTTCACAATGTTACTGGTTGAAGTACCTAATGACGTAAGTTTAATTTATGATTTTGGACATGCCCAGAAGGTTTCATATTCAAGACATAAATTCCCTATGTTTTGATTTTTAATCATATATTTTCTGCATGCACTCAAAAACTAGAGTGTTCAATATCAGGCTAGTAGACTTATATGAATGAATGGTAAGATATAAACTAGTTGAAAGAATTTTCATCAAATGCTAACCAGGCCACATAGACAAACAAGTCTTCGTTTGTTAATAAGCTGTGTACAGTCAGACAACTGAAAGTTAACTAAAGGTTTCCCACAAGCCTAATCATGATAGTAGAGTATTAAAATCCAAAACCAAAACTAAAATGTTATATGTACACATGTTTAGAAAACAAAAGTTACTTACACTTTTGCTCCGAGAAAGCAAATCACAGGTATTTCTTTTCATCGTGGTGTTTTAAGTAACTAAAATGGGAACTAGTGTTTCCAATGTCAATGCTCTCACTGCAAGTATCCACTCAAAAGCCAACTGGAATGCTGAAAAGAAAAGGAAGGAAATGTTTAATCAAGTATATGATTAACACATGCACTTTGAAATGCTCTTAGACTGGGACAGTAATTCTTAAATAATTCATCGGAACAGGCTAAAACGGTACTGTGTTTAAAACAATAAAAACATATAGACAAGCAACATTTCCAAAACAGTTTTTGTTAAATGTAAGTTAGAGATTTCAAGCACCATCTGTTTTCTATTAAATATTCAACTCTACCATTTTAGTAGCTGAAAAAAAAAAAAAAAAACCAGATATGGTAGCCATAACCTAAAGTTACATGTACAAAATGAAGATGCAAACTGAATTGTGTATATGTTGATTCTTGTTGGGACAGCTAGGGACTCGACAATTTTTCACTAAGGGATCACTAAGGTGATCCACTGCTGGAGGAATCTTACCTACATGTGAAGAAAAGAGCCCTCTGAGCAACTGAATCATTGCCTCTTGTTTCACTGACAATAATCAATAGTACCTTAAAGCCAATCCAATAACTCTTCAGTAAATTTAGTGAGTTCCCTACCCTTTTAGTTCAAAGTGGTTGTAAGGAATACTTGAGAAGATGAGAACAAAAAGTATAAGCAATAACTGTTAAGTAGTAACTGTTATTTCAAGGAATCTTCCAGAGTAATTGTCACTTGAATGACATTGATATCCTCATTATCTAACAAATCTTTGCTTTCTCCTAGACACTACAATGGAGATTCTTCATTTTCAGTTTTGAAGATAGAACAAATCGAATAGCTGTACGTATTGTTTTCATTTACGATATTCTTTTACATCAGGACACAACCTACATATTTATAGGGTATATTTGCATGTGGGCTGAAGTGCTTTCAGGGAAAGAACTTACTATAAGGGAAAGAGGATAAAAGGCCTGATCAAACCACAAAAACTCTGATATTGCAAGTTTAGGCTAATATTGTAGGTGTAGACTGATGCTAACAGTGGCATGTAGTTCTATCATTTGAGTTTGTTCTAAGCTTCTCAAAAAACATGTGTCTGAGACTTAAGGAAAAGAGTAACAGTGGTGAAGGTCTGAAGGAGCTGGTTTTGCTGAAATGATTGAAAAATATTAAAGTACAAAGTAGTATGAATTATACATTTAAAAGATGAAAAACAAAGTAACTATGTATCATTTAAAAAAAAAAAAAAAAACCATACAAAATGAAAACAGAGAAGCCTGCAGGGAACACAGCCTTTTTAAAGGCTGAAAATACTTTTGTTGGGAATATATGTGAGTCACCCTCTCAAGTCTTCTCAAAATAAAACGAAGACACTTTGCGGGAGGTTAGAGGTCCCATAACAGCAAAGTAGAGGTAGAAACAGAGAAATAAAGTTCACTGCAGCTAAGAACATATCTAGATGCAACTTGGGGACTCAAAGGCAAACAATGGACAAAGCCTTCTTCCAAGGTTGATAGAAATGCTTGCCTGAAGATTAAAGAAAAATGCACAATCAAATGTGAGTTGCTAAGATAAATACTGTTTCTCTGAGTGTGTATGGAATTTTTCTAAAGGAGTAGGATTTGAAGGGAGGAGCTGATCCACAAATGGAAAGTTCTCAGCTAGTACACCTCCAGGAATTGAATCACCTTTACAAATTAGCATCCTATAGGTCCCAGAAAATGTGGAATTATGTTACTCATTTAATTTAGGAATTGAACAGAAATAATACAAACTGTGAACAAAATATTACATATCTAGGGAGAAAAAAATTTAGATAACAGCTGTGGGAAGCTTACATATTATCAGAGAAAAACTTATTCAAAATATTTATTTATTCATCCAGTATTTAATGAGTAGCCTTAGGGACAACTATGGAATAGTTGTCCTACTGGGCTAGTGACTCAGTAGTAACAAATCAGTCAAATCAGATAAATAATGTATTTGACCTGATAAGCTTTGCTGAATTAACCAGGTTTTTAAAAAATTTGCCTTGAAATCATTTAAAGACCATCATTAGCAGATATTTTCCTGTGGGAAATTAGAACTTACAGAAACTTCAATAGGTAAAGAGATTCAGTTGAAAACTGACTGCTGATGGAATAGCTCTTCTCACCCTGTATAGCTAGGAGGCACCTAGCCTTACTGAAAGAGTATAGACTTTGGAACCAGATAGGTATAGATTGGAATTTCAGCTTTCCACTGGCATTCTATGTAGCTTTTAGGTACATTATTTGATTTATCTGAAATTTTTCCAGTTCTGCAAAAGAAAGATAGTAATACACATATGTGTTTTCAAAATAAATGAAGTAAAAAGCATTGTCTAGGAGAATGCTTGGCTCATAGGAGGTATTTGGATCTCATCATCATCATCATATATTTATCATCATCCATCATCACTACCTTCTTATTCTCTTAGTATCAAATAGCAAGCAACACCAGCCCATTCTTATTTTTTCTCCTATAAATGCTAACCTCTCTCTAATAATACATATGTTGGCAGATCTATTTTATACTAACCAGTATGAATAACCTATCAGTTAAAGGTCCAGGAGTAAACAGACAGCATACTTATATTAGGATAATTTACAGCAGGTTCAACAAACAGACTCTTTAAGGAGATGTTGGTAGGGTAGAGGAATCCACAAAGGATGGCACAGTACTTGGAACTAGCAATAGCAAAGTTTTCACCCTAAGAGGGATTGGTTGCCCATACCTAGGAAAAAGCATCACCCGGAATGGGCTGCCTTTAAAATGGAAGTTGCTCTCTGGGACACAGCTAGCCTCGGGTCTCCCTAAAAGGAAGGAGATAAGAAGATGCACGCAGTCTCATTTTCCTTTCTCCATCTGTCTCCTGCTAGGACTCCCCACTAGCCAAATGCAAGCAAGCGGGAGGGCAAAGGAGGAAGATGTACATCTCACTGGTCAACCTTCCAGGGTACAAAGCCCCTCAAGGTAGGGCAGGGAGGATAGTGGAGATGGAGAGGAAATGGTAGATGCACTCTGCAGTCTATGAAGAGGATTGCATGTTCTGCCACCACATTTATCCTTAAAAACATCTGTAATTTATCCTTAAACTTTCCAATAATCCTGTGAGGTAGACATTGTCAACATGTTATCCCATGGCACAAAAGAGGAAATCAGAACCAACAAATGAAGGAAATTGCCCAGGAAATGGCAGAACCAGGATTCACACCTGACTGATCTGCCTCAAAAGTCCACGTTTTTGTCTACTCTTCCGTAGTGCTTTGCTGCCAATAGCATGAACCAGTGCATCTTAATTATGAACAACTGGTAACCTCTGCAAAAATCAAAGCTGCGCCTAAACTAAAAAATGTTTGATGAAAAGGTTGACTCTCAGGAAGGCATTTATCCTAGTTCCTACAAGTTTCTCTCTCAGCAAAGATAATGTGGTTAGACTGCAGAAAGCTTTCTTCCTCCAGGTGCACTAAAAAGAAAGTCAGGCAAGAGAATACTCACACGTGCAATTTCATTACGATAGGAGTTTCCACATAAAGTTAATTAGAAAGAAGGAAGAGTCGGCTCCTTCAGGGAGAACACTTTAGAAATAAAAATGAAGAGAGGAGGTAGATAAGACAGATAGTGCTGGAATATTCAGAGATGGAATTAGAGATGGAGCACCTGTATACATTTTGCTGTGTCGACGCAAAGGGAATTAAGACAGGTTCTATCCTAGAGATTAAAGATTTATATAGCAGAAAATGTCTTGAACTGGTCATCAGATGACGTAAGTTCTACTTTCATTGCTATGTCATATACACAAACTGTTTAGTATTAGGAAAATCCTTTCCCTTTTTTCTCTTGTATCTCCACAACCCACCTCACAGCACTGTTATGGGGATTAATCAGACAATATCTCAGAAAAAATTCTGGGGACTTTAAGTTCCCTGCAAATATAAATTTATGTATTGAAACAGCAAATGTCCCCATACATAATGACACCCTTAAATATAAGAATGAAAAGGGGTTCCAATCATCCACAAATATTAGAGAAGCTACTGAACAGGACATATTTTATATATTTAAGAAGAATTCTTTATTCCCCTCTTTTTGAACTAACATTTTTTTTCTTCTATACAGTAAGTCAGTTCATGTAGTAACTGCTGAAATATAAAGTCACTCAGATGCATTGCTTTTAAAAAGTTTATTGAGCACCTTATATGTGTCAGGCACAGTACTAAGCCCTCAGATAAACAACAAACTTTCTTGATGCAAAGGGAAAGAATTGTTTGGGTGCAGTTGCCTATGAGTGATCAAGGTGTAATGTATTAGCTCTGTCTCGAACTTACTGTTGTCTCCAACTCATCAAAAGGTAGATTTTTCTAGGACTGCATAAAGTAGACATAAAAATGAAACCAAACTTGGCAGTTTCTTCCCTTGATCAGATTCTAATCTAAATGAAGAATGAATGTATGTGGCATGGATAAGAAGGGAAGTTTGATCACAATCAAAGACAACTCCAAAGGAATATAATAAAAACAGGCTTAATTTATCCAGGTTTACTCACCAAAGTATCTGCAGGAAAGAAATTAGGAGGAGGCAATGCAATAATTAAATACTTTAAAAGTTTTTTTTTTAAAAAAAGAAAGAAACATACAAGGATGGAAAAACAGATTTTTTCATGGGAATGTTTGAATTATTGCCTTGGGCTCTTAAATGTCCACTAATTTGCTCTCTACACACGTAAGATAGATAATGTGAACATCTGCTTCAGTTGGCCCTCTGCTACATTAGTGGCAGAAACAAGGGAAGAAAGTTCCAGATATCTCCTCATACCTTCTAAAATTGTGAATTAAAAGAAAGGACTTCTTATTCCAGATCTAAAGATGACAATAGTTATTTCCTGCTATTTACGTTTTCTCTAGGGTGCTCTTTATCTGAAGCTATGCTTTATCTGAGCTCCTGCTACAGGCTATAGAATCTGAGATGTAGAAAGAGCGTAGGATACAAATAGGGTAATTGAAGTGTAGGGAACATAAGCAGTCTGCCTAAGGTCATAGGACTGCCTGGGACAACACAATAATGAGAGGACCCTGTATTTCATGCCCAGTCCTGTGTCCAGCTGATGATACTGCCCTGTGCGTGGCTTTTCCTAAAACTAGTTTCATCTGTCAACCCAGATGTATCTTGTAGTCTTCCCAGCAGAGTTTAACATCTTGAAATGTGCCAAAGTCAGTGCAATCTACCTGTAACCACAAGGATGGCCTTGTATAATCAGATGTAGCTTATGCTCAGTAGGAACTCCAGAGTGATGTGTTTCAACTAGAAGAGTCAAGTGATCTGTGATTTGCATACTTAATTTGGCCTTAGCTCACATCCTATCTCCCAACACCAGCTCTCTACCCTCGTCAGGCTGGTCTCATCTCTGCAGCACCTGAGACATGTCCATTTCTACCTCTTAGCCTTAGATTCATGCCCTTTAATTGTTGTTTCTTTCATTTTACGGAACTCTTTCCATTCAAAGTCCAGCAAAAGCCCTTATTTCTAATAACAACTTGCCCTGCTGCTCCAAGTCACATAGATTTCTACTGACTCTGAAGTCAAATAACAAAAAGTATGTTGTACCACAAACTTGTCTACTAGCTAACATTTTTTTCAATAATTGTTGTATGGGTTTAATCTCCTTCAACTGAGGCTTTGATGTGGTTTGACTGTGTCCCTACCCAAAATCTCATCTTGAATTGTAATCCCTATAATCCCCAGGTGACAAGGGAGAAACCAAATGGAGGTAATGGAATCATGGAGGCTTTTTTCCCCATGCTGATCTCATGATAGTGAGTGAGTTCCAACGAGATCTGATGGTTTTATAAGTATTTGGTAGTTCCTTCTGTGTTCATTCTCCATCCTGCCTCCTTGTGAAGAAAGTGCCTTGCTTCCCCTTTGCGTTTCAACATGATTGTAAGTTTCCTGAGACTTCCCCAGCCATGCAGAACTGTGAGCCAATTAAACCTCTTATCTTTATAAATTACCCAGTCTTGAGCAGTTCTTTATAGTAGTATGAAAACGAACTAATAATACAGGGTTGAATACGGTACATTGTAAAGTCTCTTCCACACTGCAAGTTGTATGATTAAAAAATATAACTTCTACCAGGCACGGTGGCTCATGCCTGTCATCCCAGCACTTTGGGAGGCCAAGGCAGGTAGTTCACCTGAGGTCAGG
This sequence comes from Colobus angolensis palliatus, assembly GCF_000951035.1. NCBI lineage: Eukaryota > Metazoa > Chordata > Mammalia > Primates > Cercopithecidae > Colobus > Colobus angolensis. The sequence continues at coordinate 679,480 of NW_012115289.1, read as the reverse complement.
AGTTTGAGAACAACCTGGCCAACACGGTGAAACCCTGTCTCCATTAAAAAAAAATACAAAAATTAGCTGGGCATGGTGGCAGGCATCTGTAATCCAGCTACTCAAGAGGCTGAGGTAGGAGAATCACTTGAGCCCAGGAGGCAGAGGTTGCAGTGAGCTGAGATCACACCATTGCACTCCAGGCTGGGGTGGCAGAGTGAGACTCCATCTCAAAAAAAAAAAAAAAATAGAAAAAAAATATATATATATATTTAAGTTTGAAAGAATTCATTATCATTATTTTGCCTTTGCCATAGTATTAATATGTAACATAACATTGTACCACTTACAAAATATATTAAAAATTTGAGGTATCAGTCTATAAAAATGAACATTTTAATTAATAAGTAGAAATTTTGCAAAAGTGGAAATAAAATTATATCAAAATGTGGGATATATTCAATCTCACTATGAATGAAATGAAAATTAAAATCTCAATATTTGTTTGTCTTGCTTAAAAATTATTTTACTTCTTAAAAATAAAATAGTGTGTATATAATTAGATATGCATTTCATATATTACTCATCAGCTTTCCAAATGACCTAAGTCTTTGGATGGGAATTTGATAATACATACCAAAAGCTTTAATGGTATTATACACTTTTATATCATAATTCAGGAAGTAACTTGAAATATGGAAAGTGCTTTGTATGCAGAAGCCTTCTAGCAGTACCACTTAAAATAATGAAAATCTGGAAACAATTTAGATGTCAAATAGTAAAGGAATTGCTAAATAAAATATGAGAAACTTCATGATGTACTATGTAACTAAAATCACATATTTTGCAAGATATTTCAATTACATGACAAAATGCTTATGTTGTAATATTAAGTGAAAAAGTAGGATTAAAGTTGTATGTGTAGGATTATCCTATAAAAAGTTATGCACAGAGAAAAGACTTTAAAATTTAGCAAAATATTAGTAGTTATATGTAGGTACAGTATTATTGGTAGTTCTGTCTCGTTTCTGTGTTTCTTGGCTTCTCAAATTTTCAATCCTTAGAAAAAAATACTTAAAAGTCGGATTAAAAGAAAGTATTTGAGAGAATACAAAACAAGTTACTCGTCTCTTCTTACTTCAGACTATATACAAAAGTGCTAGTTTTTGTTCGTGGAATTGTTAGACTGCTTTCTCATTTGTTTGTGTTTGAGTACTCGAGTTTGCTATTTCATACCCAGTGTGAGACTTTGTTTTTTGGGAATCTATAGACCAGAGAAAAGCCCCGTTGGAAAATAGATGGCTAAAATTAAGTTCTCTCTCCCTGATTCTGCTATCTTCGTCCTCCATTTGGGTGTCAATTAACTTATCTCTTTCTTTCAGATCTAGTAATGGTGTCTATAAAAGGAACTCTTCAGGCTCCACTTCACCTAGGAAATCAATCAGTTGTTGAGGCCTCCCTGCCTGTGCTAGTTTCTGGGAATGCAAAATGCATGGAACATGAGACAAATGCAAATGAACAACTGAATCAGCAAGCAAGAGATTTGGGTTTTATAGGATCAACAGGAGCTCAATCTACAAAATAGATTCATATTATTATAAGGTAGAAAATAAATGCAATGTAGGTAGAAAAAGCTGTCACAATTTTCAAGAAAAATATTTTTAAAATAATAAGTTAACAATAGTGTTCTTTACCTAGATTTAGTTTCAACAAGCTTTGTTCCCTTTCAACTATTTGAGCCTCTTAATGTCTCTCTGAATATCCCATCAAAAATTATGCCTCAGCTTCCTTCTTTACCCAGCTTACTCTCCCTTACCTCCTTTCCCCCTGTCTGAGAGGATGAGTGAGGTGTTTCTCCTCCTATGAGAAGTCCTGTCTTCTTCCTATGCCTGTCTTTCCTCCCCTATCTGTTCTAATTCTAACTGGCTCTCTCCCCTCAAGATCTAAATACTCTCTTGAGTCTCTCCTCTTGCAAAAAGCAAATCATCCTTATAACCCTATGTTCTCTCTCTTCCAGATATCATTCTCTTTCTCTTCAAAATCAAGTTATTTGAAAAAATGTCTATTAACTTTCTTTACCTCCTTATTCCCACCGTTTACCCCTCAACCCAATGCAAGCAAGTTTTACTCCTTCCACACTTAAACTACTTTCTCCAAAGATCCTAGATCTCCATTTTACAAAATCTAATAAACTCTTCACAAATTATCTGACTAGAGCTCTCTATAATCACATTGTTTTTGCTTCTAGAAACTCCCTCTTCCTCTGTCTTCTGCTGGTTCTCCAACCAACTGCTCAACTTCTTCTACTTCATGGGGTCTTCTTATTTTGTCCACATCTAAAATATGGGTGATACCATTGCTATCATTTTTATCAGCATTTCCCAAATGTGACTGCATATTAAAATTAGCTAGGGAATGCCATAAAATGCAGATGGCTAACTCTCCTCCAATGAATCAGAACTTTGAGGAGAGGTACTCAGGAATCTACTTTTGGCCAATACCCCAGATAATAATCATGAAGGATGAAGAGCACCACCACTTTGATTGGCACTTGGGAGCCTCTGTTCTAGATTATATTTCTTGAAAATCCACTAATTTTCATTGTTTTTGCTGCCATGTGTATACTTTAACCCCCCACATACATATCTCATACACTGAGAGGGGTCTACCACTACTACAGTCTTCCGGAGTTTTATCTACACAAATTCAGGCACTTTCTAATGTTCTTCTTGTCACCAACACTGCCTACTTCAAGTCCACCTTAAAATCTATCAATTTATGCTGTAGGGGATAGCTGCCTATTTCTGCTTCAAGACTCAACTCAGGTGTCATCTCCCCCGGAAGAGTTTCCTGATTCTCCCAATATCCCAGCCCCATTCCCACTGCCAGCCTGACCTAATATCCCTTTTTACTCCCTCCATAATGCCTCCTGAATGCCTCCCACAGTATATTTGTCAAATTACATCAAAATGATCTGTTTAATTGTACGTCACTGACAACCTTGCCCTGGACTCTAAGTCCCTTGAGGTTAGAAAACATTTCATGTTTATATATATAATCACAACATAAAATATACTTAGTAAATGTATACTGATCTCTGCTGAATTGAAAGAGAATTATGAGAAGAAAAGCACATTTTGTCTCCAGACTGAAAAGAATCAAATCATTTCCTTTGTAGTTTATGCCCATATAAAACCATCATTCTATTCCCTTCTCTTCCTCCAAAATGATAACAGCAAACTCTTTTACTAATTTATTCACCAGACATTTACTGGACACTTCTGGTATGCAATGAACTGTGCTCTAGGGTCCAGGGATGCAGAGATAAATATGATAAAAATCTGTCTCCACATGGAACTCTAAGTCTAGTGGGGGACAGAGACAAATAACACAATATACTAACTACTCTGACAGAATCTCAGAATAGCTGGTGTGGGACCCCAGAGGAGGCAGCAAGTGATTCATACACCTAATGGCTTCAAAGCCTGTTCCAAGTTATTCTGCTCTTGTGAACACTTCTCTTTAAGTTATTCAAATGCCATTTCATATACTGATATTTTCCCCCACGTAGAGGAAAAGGAAGATGAAGGTAGACATTGACGGTTCCTTTTATCTCCTTTGTGCGTCTAGTCAGAACTTTGTCCCTGCAGAAAAGGCGTCTGTAGAATTCCACACCTATAAAGTATGCTATAAATGACCATTGAATGAATAATATGCAGGTGGTCACACTTACGTAAGAGAACACAAACCACTTTCAATTTCAGTACAAATTTATTACAAAATAAATGACATTTTTGGAAATAAAAGCATATCATTTGGCTCCCCAAATAGCCTAATTCTTCACTCCCAAGGGTATGGAAATGCCAGAGTACCCACTCTTTCAATGCTCACCTTGACCAATATTTCAAAATGGCACAGCTCAGTCATTGAGCTGTAAATTAATTACTTTCCTCTGAGGATTCCATGCTTTTTGGTCTTTCCCCCAACCTAAAATAATTTCAGCTCTCTAAAACACAAATCTCCACCCTAATTAAAAGTCCAGGGACATTCTCATTAATATCTCATAAATGTAGGGTTTGTTGCTTGATAATACTTTGCTTTGGTGTTAGCCTCCCACAGCAGAGAAGAAAGTTACAACAAATGCTTTCTTTTAGCAACTTTTCTAGCCATACACCCTCCCACTGCCTCATTATGGTGCCCTTCCTGCCTGGGTAGTGGGAGGTATCTAGAGCAGTTTTGTCCTGTGAATCATAGGACAGCATGGTTCGTAGTTTGCTGGCCTGAGGCCCAATGTGGAATGAGCCTCTGAGATGTGTCATCATCAGCTTGACTATAACAGATCCATTGAGAGCCTCAGGATAAAATTCTCTGAGTCACCATGAGGAAAATAAAATGATAGCAAGATGATCCCCATAAAATCTCTGGTGCAAGCTGCTTACTATCTACAAAGAAAAGTGGAGTTCATCAAGGCATTGAGCCTTTTATTCTTTATAATGTTTTTCTGTCCCATATTAAAGTAAAATCTGCTGTTTGAATACTTGTAAATTTGAGAAGTTTTAGAAATGGCATTTCACTGAGGGTTGTAGAATGTATGCAGAGACTACGGTCTACAAATCATTAATTACAAATCATAGTCTGTACTTTGTATCACGAGACCAACTCGGTTCTAAAACATGAACCATTCTGCCTCTCTAGCAAAAATAAGATAGATGATAGATAGATAGATAGATAGATAGATAGATAGATAGATAGATAGACAGATAGACAGACAGGAATAGGTAGCTGAAAGAGAAAAGGAAAGGTGAGAGTGAGAAATAGTGAGAAATTGAGAAAGAGAATCCATGCTATAGATCCTGCATTCTATTATGTGTAGCTTTCTCAATCTGAACTATAGAACCAAAATTATTATCTCTGGGTAATTATGAGTCAGATACCTTCAGAAGTTCCTTTTTAAAATCAACATACCCCTTGGTTCTTTAGTTGCTTCTATTTAATCAATCAGCAATGAATTCTAATTTTTATTTTCCCATGAAATCTACTGTGAATAGCCTCCTTAAGAAAAAAAAGTGAATTATTTTAAGACCTAATAATACTCTTGGTTTAGATTATTTGGGACACAATGAGAATTTAAATAAAACAAACCAGAGTCAAAGTAAAGATAAAAGAGACAAAAGAGGAATTGGTAGAGCATCATGCAGATCTTCCTTGAGGTAGGTACATAAAAGTTATTCTAATGGGGCTTCAGTAGAACAACTTTTATCCTAGCACCAAGTAAGTCAGGAAGTACCCTTAAGCTATCATTTCTCCCTAATTAACAAGTGCTACCCAAGGAGTCATTGCCTGCAGACTGTACAACCAGAAGAAAATCAAGGCATAAAATGAAGAACTTAATGTTAATTAAAAGAAACATAAACAAGGAAAATAACACAGCCAAGAAACCAAAGACTATGAGTAGAAACCAAAACCTCTCAGCCCTCTGTCTCTTAGGAACCAACAGCCCATTAGCATCCTTGCAAGGGAATGAGCCCACTGTGGTGGAGTCATTAACACCCACAAATTGAAAACTGTCCATGCCCCTTAGTTTGGAGCAAATTTCTAACCAATGATAAAGAGCAGTTGGCTTTTTGACATTAAAAATAAAATAGCAGAAAAAAATTGGGGCAAAGAATTTGTTTTTTTTTTTCTTTTCAGAGTTTTACCGTTTTATCAATTTATATAGACATTAAAAATAACAAGAAACAAAACCAAGATCTAGTAGAGCATAAATTATAATATTTTTCTGCCAATAGAGAATCATTTTCAATATACTCTTTTTCTTTCATAGTCAGTGTATATATGGTAGATAAAATAAACTCAGCTCCTTCAGCGTAGTACCTTGTTTTAACTGCTTTCGTTCTTAAGGAGATATTTTTTTCTCACCCCATTATAAAACAAGAACTCTAAGATATCTCCTAAACACAGGTAATTTACATAAGAGATGCTAGTTTAGAGAGACAAAACTAATCAGTGGAATTTTAAGTTTTGGAATCAGTCATGTTCCACATTCCAAAGAATTTGGAGTCAAATTCTGTTTTGGCCATTTTCTAATTTTAGGGCCATGAGAAACTACTTGACCCTTTTGCATGTCAATTTCAGGATCAAGATAAATGTAGATATTGAAACTCACATTGCAAGGCTACTACTGTGTAAACTAAATGATGAACTTACATGTCAGCGTATATAAGCACCGTACCTAACTCTAAGAAGGCACCCCTTAAATGTGAGCTTTATATTACTTTGTCCCCTGACATGTGTTTAACACCAAGAGCCTCAGTGAGCTCTAAGAACCAAGGTAAATTACAGTTAGAATTAATCCTTCAAAATGTAGGATAGAGGAGCTCAAAATTTATTGTAAAACCTATTGGTGGTATAGTGAAGAGCCTTGAATTATGTCTTATCCTTCTCATCTTAGAATAAGCAAGCATTGGGTTTTTTAGGAGATCCGGATTTTACTAACCCTGCAAAAATGTTTCATTAAAAATGCACTCTTCCCAGGATTGTTATTCTGCTATTATACTGCCACAAAATGAGCCTGTCCTAATTCTAGAGACACTCAATTATAGTACATGATTTAATCTTCAGTTTCTGTGTCCAGGCCTAAGATTTTCCACAGTCATCAGTGAGGTCAAATGAACATTTCAAACCTTACACCCAGAGATTTGAAATCCTTTTCATTCTGATGCTTCCTTCTTCAAGGACTCATTCAATGAGCCTCAAAATGAACCCATCACTTTTCCAGTAAGATTTTAATTGTAACACCCTCTCTGAACTGCTAGGACCAAGCAGATACCAAGCTTCATAGCAAATTGAAAGGCTCTGAACATAGAGAAAGAACAAGTGGAAGACCTGACACATGGAAGAAAATTCACCTCATTTCACCAAGATCTTCTGATTATCCAAATAGCTGTTCAGAGCTTGGTATCTCTAACTGGAGCCTGTGCTGAATCATTGCCATTTGTGTGGCACCCATCTGGCACCTGGAATTAGATTTTGCTCTCTCTTCATTCATAATGGCGATAAGCGATGAATGAGGGATTGCACAACAGAAAAATCTCATAAATATTATTGTGCTAACAGATGAATTTCTTAATGAAAATGGAAAATGGCAATTCCTTTTCTAAGGTTCTGGCTACCCTTTAATCATCTCAGCGCTTATTAGTTCAATTTTTCAAAAGGACAATGATGCTTGAAAAGCTAGAATTCTCTCTTTAAAAATATCTTTAATTCACTAAGAAGTAATATAAGCAAAAGTATATAAATGAAAAAGTAAAACCAAATTTAATGTCTGAAACAGAAGTAGCTGAATGAAAGAAACTTAGTATTAAAAGGGTCTTTCAATTTCTAACTCATCTAACCTCTGCTAGGATGAAGATAATGTTACAACATATCATACCATACCAAGATATTGTTACAGATTATCTCATTCGTAAATATTACTAGGAAAGAGATCCCATATTCCCGGCAAGAGTTGGCTGCCAACCTAGTTGGCAAAAACAGATGTAATTCCTATTCTTTGCTTATGCCAAGAGAACAGAATAAGAGCATTAAACCAGCTTCAGATACTTCAAAGTGGAGGCAGAAGAGACAGGCACCAAATCATCCCAAGAGCACGCAACTGGAAAATGGCACATGAACCAAAGTCCACTTCACTCCTAACACTATGAGAACAATCACAATTTTATTATTATAATTACAAACACTTATGGGACATTTGCTATGTGCCAGGAAATGTTCTAATCACTTAAAATATATTAACTAATTCAATTCCCACACAATTCTGTGAAATAGTTATCATTTTAATATCCAATTTGCAGATGAAGAAATCAAGGTAGAGAAAGATGAAATGATCAGCACAAGATTACATGGCTAGTAAGTATAAATCCAGGAAATGTATGTCTTCTCCTGCACCCAGAAGTTATTTTATATTTTAAGGAAGACACCAGAAGTCATTGAAGAGGAGAAAAAGAGTTCTGATATATAACTAAACTTTCAATTATTTTAACACTGACCCCAAAGAAACTATTCTAATTCCAAAATGAATTAAAGTGTGGGTGTTTTTCCCCACCTCATCAATGGGAACATGGCTCTACAGCTAGAAACTAGAGCTAGAAAATTTGCTATAAGAAATAAAAGCCACATTGTTTAACCATATCTGAATTTCAGTCAGTACATTTGACTCTACTATAGATGACAGTCAATGCCAGTATGCCAGACTTCCAGTACGAGATAGAAATTTCGGTCCATTTATTTCACTCTCCTTGTTCCCAAATTCACTTTGAAGCAAGAAACAATAGAAAACTCAAGGAGCAATGCCATCAATTCAGGGAATTTCTGTAAGACAACACACAGGATCTATATTATTCATGAGTTTACACACTCTGGAATATGAGAAGGGTTTAATAGTAAGAAATCTATTAATATAACTCATTAAAGTAATAGACCAAGGGGAAAGAAAAACACATAATCATTTTTAAGAATATCTAAAATGCATGTGAAAAAATTTAACACTGAATCCTGATTTTTAAGATTTAATAAAATGGGATCAAAAGTCATATCTTCCTCAAATAGCCAATGTCTTGCTTAGTGATCAAAGATGGAAGACATTCTCATTAAAGCTGGGAGCAGCAGAAAAACACCCACTACCACCACCCTCAGTTGCCAATGTGTTTAAAGTGCTAATAAATCCCATAAAGGAGAATCATAAATATTGAAAATGATGAGGCAAGTCTATCACTATGGGAAGACCACAGAATTCTCTACTTGAAAGACTTCCCAAAAAGAAAGCAAAAAAAAAAAAAGAGTTTTTTTTAAGTTAAGTAACTTGGTTGATTACAAATTAATGTTTTCCTATATACCAACAATTTGAAATATAATTGCTACACACACACACACATACACACACAACTTAAAAACTAGGCATGAAGATGCTTTCTTAGGTTTTGTATGCTTGTTTGTTTAGAAAGGTAGGGGGACTATATAAAGAAATGAACTACAAAACTTCATTGAAGTACATAAAAGGAGACATTAAAAAAAACATATTTCTAAAGAGGAAAGCATGTACAATTCCAATTACATGCAGTTCCGATCTGAATTATTTATCTAACTATTTATACAAAGTTTTGTTATCGTCACTTTCACACATACACACAGGCAGAGTAAACAGGATCATGAGTCCCACATTCCCATCACACAGCTACAACAATATCAACATTTTTCCAAACTTGCTTTATTTACCCCCAATTGCAATTCCCCCTTGTCTCCCATTGCTTGTGTATTTTAAAACCTCATATAAATAAATGTAAGTATATCCAGAACATTTCTGAAAGACAATGTTAACAAAGGAGTAATTTCTGTAATAATTATAATAATTGATCCTGGCACCAGACTAGAATAGAATCCAACAGAGCTGAACAGAAACACAAAAGAGATACAACTATACATAAGAATATGATGTTAGACAGAGGTAACATTTTTTATCAGTATGTGGAACACAGGTTAATCAATTATACTGTGACAACTTGATAATCATTTGGGAATATAAGCCTAAGACTTATATTATGCCAGAATAAAGTCCAGATGAATTCAAACTTTAAATGTGAAAAAGGAAGCTACGGAAATACTCAAAGAAAATATATGTGAACATTTTATTTCTCTAAGGGTGAGGGAGGTCTTTCTGAGCACTATATATGCCAGATGTTTTTCTAAGTGCATAAACTATGAATAAAATGATTTAATTAATTTTATTTATTTACCTATGTATTTGTTTTTGAGACAGGGTTTGGCTCTGTCACCCAGACTGGAGTGCAGTGGTGCCATTAAACAGCTCACTGCAACCTCTGCTTCCTGGGCTCAAGTGATCCTCCCCTCTTAGCCTCCCTAGTAGCTGGGACTACAGGTGCAGGCCACTGGGCTAATTTTTTTAAAAAAATTTTGTAGAGATAGAGTTTCCTAATGGATCCCAGGCTAGTCACAAATTTCTGGGCTCAAGTAATCTGCCCTGCCTTGGTCTTCCAAAGTACTGGGATTACAGGTGTGAGTCAGCATGTCCAGTCTGTGATTTAATCAACTTTAAAATAAAAACTTCTATATATCAAAAAATTTTAATATACAATACAACCTGGGAAAATATTACATATTACATATTTTATAGTTAAAGAGGTACAACATGGAGAACTTTTAAAAATCAGTAAGGAAAATAAATATGTCCCAGTAGAGAGAAAGAGAGAAAAGAACCATGAATTTACAGAAAAGGATAAATTACAAATTTTAAATTAATGATATGGAAAAATCAACCACGCAAGAAAACAAATGAATAAAAAATAAAATAAGGAGATGACCTATTTTGTCTATCAGATGGTACATGAAAAGAAAAAGAAATCCAGTTTTGAGGTGCTAATTTATTGCCAGAGGGAGTATAGTCAGCACACTGTTTCTAGACATGTATTTGGCAAATACATCAAAAGTCTGATAAATACGCATGCCTTTTGAGTCAGTATGAAAAGAGGATACATGGATGTGCAAAGATAATAGTCAAAGCCTTGTTCATAATAATAAAAACAATGTGAATAATTTTTTTTTTTTTCGAGACGGAGTTTCACTCTTGTTGCCCAGGCTGGAGTGCAATGGCGCAATCTCGGCTCACTGCAACCTCTGCCTCCTGGGTTCAAGTGATTTTCCTGCCTCAGCCTCCTGAGTAGCTGGGATTACAGGCACCACTACACTCTACTAATTTTTTGTGTTTTTAGTAGAGACAGATTTCATCATGTTGGTCAGGCTGGTCTCAAACTCCTCACCTCAGGTGATCTACCCGCCTCTGCCTCCCAAAGTGCAGGGATTACAGGCGTGAGCCACCACACCCGGCCTAGTGAATAAATTAAATACTTAACAATAGCAGATTATCTAAATTAGTATTGCTACAAAAATGCAATGGAATGAGGTTATTACAGATGATAATGTATATGAATATAAAGGTGTTTATTGTAATAAATAGCTGAGTGAGGAGCACAGATTACAAAACTGTATGTAGAGTATGATTCGATTTCTGTACTATGTCTCAACATCTATAGAAAATAGTCTGGAAGGATATACCTCAAAATTTGCTACTATTTAGTACTGGAATTGTGGGTGGTTTTTCTCTTTTAATTTCTGTGCCTAATGTAATCTATTTTTTCTACAGTGAACACTTGGGCTATTTGCCTCAAATATGTTTTTAAGTACAGAAAAAGTATACAGAGTAATAGCTTTAAATGTAATTTGCAGCTAAAGATCCAAAAAAGCTGTAGGTGGAAAGAATGATCATGAAATTCTATAGTCAGAATTGTATTGATGCTTCTCATATGAAAGATGGTACAGTTATCCATGCCTTGACTAGAGATAGGATGTAATGTTTATGCCCTAGCCATTACCCTATGCAAGGTAGGCTTTGAAATTCTAGCATAATTATAGAAATTCAAACTTAGAATCATTTCAGTTAGTTCTCCTGAGTGCTAACAAAGTTAATGAAAGCACAAAATCTTAAAAGCAAAAGATTATTAACATGTTTATAAAAATGCATAATTTTTAAATTTGCCAATTATTATTCCTGAAGTGAGCATTAGTTTACATCTTTAAGATGCAAAGTTTCATTGATTGAATTAACTGTACATGAAAGCACTTGCCAGCACATTTTTCTGTAAAAGAAGAAAGCACCACATTATTTAAGGGTAAGCAGGCAGGAAACAGCCAGGTACTGTCTCACCTCTCACTACAACCTGTGGCATCTTTTATCTATCTATCTATCTATCTATCTATCTATCTATCTATCTATCTATCTATCTTATCTATCTTATCTATCTATCTATTTTCTTTCTTTCTATCTCTATCTCTCTCTCTCTCTCTCTCTCTCTATCATCTATCTATTTTTCTATCTATTTATTCTTCTTTTCACAGGTGTTGAAACCTGTGGCCTCCCTGATTATCTCAAGCTTAGCCCAGACTTGTGCCCCAGAATAATCCTATTTCCAATCAGAAGTAACTGAAAGAGCTCTATATGAATGGGCATTTAGAGAGTGAAAGAAAGCAGATATTTACTGAGTGGCAGCTTCTTGCCAGATGCAGTCTAATTAGCTTATATCTATTATTTCACTTCGTTCTTCAAAATCAGTGGGGTGAGTGGCATTCCCCCATTCTACAGATGATATAGCAAATCTAAGATAATCAAATGATTTTCCCAAAATGTCAGAAATAAGTGGTAGAGGTGAGATCCAAATCTTTATCTCTCTAGCTCAAAGCTTTTGCCCTTTCCAATAGACTGTAAAGACTCAATTTATTTTGTGTCACTTTTTAGTACTTGAAGGTGGGACAGCTTGGAGGATGAGCACACAGACTTTTTAAACTGGAATTCCTGGATTAAGATGTCTATTCTACCACTAATTAGATGTGTAGTTCTGCAATGCTATTCCACCTTACTGTGACTCAGTTTACATCCCCTGCTAGTGGGGATGATAGCAGTACCAGCCTTTAAGGATTGATAGAGTTAAAATGTGTGAAGGACCTGGGACATTTTCTGACATATAGTGAGCATCAATAAGTGTTAGCTATCTTTACTATTATTATCTGTAGAGATTATTATTATTTTTGTAGCCACCTGTGCTCCGTCTTCAACAGCTGGTCCTTATCGTACTCCCCCACCTTTCTTGTCTCCCAGGTTTCTGCCTGAGAGCTCCTTTAAGTCTGAAACTGTCATCCCCAGCTCAGAGGCTGGGTCCCGTGTCAGCTGCCAGGCCTACTTGAGCCCAGCTTCTTGCCCCACTGCCTGGAGCACCAAAAACTGACCACTCTCAGGCTCTGTCTTGCTATCATGGGCCAGCCCATGGGGTGCCACCTGTGAGCCTTTGCAGGACCTTCCCCAGTGACAGCTGGCTTAGATGTGCAACTTAGCACTTAGTACTCCTCTTTCAGTACATTGCACTCAGCTTGCAATGTACTTGCAAACTGGCAAAACATCCTTTTGTCTCTACCAGTGGGACCTGCTCCTCCCCTTGAAGCAGATCTTGTTTTCAAATTCTGATACCACAAAGTATAAAAATGCACCCAGCCTGACCCACCTATTATCCACTAAGCTGAAGCCAGCATTCAAAGGGACACTAAAGAGAAAGCTTCTAAAGATAACGTGGACACTCCGCAACCTTCAGAACACTCCCAAAACTTTCCTGAAAAATAGGGCCCGGCACGGTGGCTCATGCCTATAATTCCAGCACTTTGGGAGGCCAAGGCAGGTGGATCACCTGAGGTCATGAGTTTGAGACCAAGCTGACCAATATGGTGAAACCCTATCTCTACTAAAAAAATAAATAAATAAAAAATAAAAAAAAAATTAGCCAGGCATGGTGGCCTGTGCCTGTAGTAATGGGGAGGCTGAGACAGGAGAGTTGCTCAAACTTGGGAGGCGGGGGTTGCAGTGAGCCGAGATCACGCCACTGACTGCACTCCAGCCTGGGCAACAAAGTGAGACCCTGTCTCAAGAAAAGAAAAAAGAAAGAAAAAGAAGAAGAAAGAAAAGGCAATAAATATGCCTGACAGGGAAGAATCATAAATGTACTTCATTTTGAAAATTGGACAAACTGCACAGTATTCAATTAATGTCATTAAGTGAGGTATCTCCAGACATGGTACAGTTCCACACAAAGAAATTCTATCCCAGCGTTTCTTGAAAAAATGCTAACTTCTGCATCCTGACCCTTTCGGCTTCTTTTCTTTCCACCAAAACACATTCACTGGCACTTCAACTTATTTCATCTAAAAGATGGATTTGCAGTGTAACCCCCTGATTTGAAGTCACCTGCAGATCATCCCTAGCTTTTGCCACCTTTAATCTGATGGTAAAAAATGCTTAACACTGTCTCAGAAGTTCAAAGCCTTCCAGATTACCTTTACTGCTACAGGCATCTCCTCAAGGAAACAGACAGGGCTAAAGAGAAAAATATATATACTCTATATACTCTAAGGCTTCAAAGGACAGATTTCCCAACCTTTTCTAGTGCTCTAGAAATGGAATGATGAATTATTTGGTCTTGCAACATACCCAAAATTTCCCATGCTTTGTTTTGAAATTTCTATATATTTGCATTTTCATTTTGCTTTTTGAAGATGCATACTTTGTACTTACACTACACCTTTCACCTAAAGTTCTCAAAAGTGTTCATACAAACGTTTCACAATGTGGAAGTTTGGTGTTCAAATTTCAACTATAGTGGAAGCAAAATCTTCCAGTGACTTTCTGAAAATATGTGTGCTCATAAAATGCACAAAACTAATATCAGATTGGAAGGATCTCCTCCTGGATAAACCACATTTTACTCTCTATCCTAAAATGATGTCATAGTTTCTATTAATAGCAGGACTCATACCTATACAGGATGAAAAGCCAAGTATTTGTAGGGCATCTCTTAATAAAACAACCTCTACTCTAGAAAGTATAGGTGGGAAAGTATAAGACATAAATCTCTTTAAGTACTTACAATCTTGTTTAGAGAACAAGGCTTACACTAGAAACAATTATAGAACACTACAGTCTATAATTAGCTAAGGATTAATAAATTGTGTGGTACACCTGATAAGTTCAAAAGTAATTAAGAAAAGAAAAATGAGAGAGATATTTGTTATAGGTTAGGGACAAGAAAAACAAAGTGTGTAATTTACAGGTGGATCTTACAGATAGGTCCATAAGGTGTATGGATAAGCAGGAAAAAAAGGGAATGACATTCATGCCTGAAAGGAACATCAGAGAAGAAATAGGAAGTCCCAGAAGAAGGGCAGACTAGTAAACCGGTGCCTAACACAGGAGGGGTGGCTGATAAGGAGGAAAGAAAAAAAGAAGAGGAGAAACTTCTTGACTAGAGCAGAGGATTTGTTACAGGCAGCTGAGGGAAATAACCTAAGATGGTTAAGGGGAAATGAGACTATATGAGGCTTTGAGCGCCAGTTTTAGCTTGGATTTGATCCAGTAGGAAACCAATGCAGACTCTTAGCAGGAGAATGGCATGGCAGGGCCCTACTTTAAGATGAATATTCAGCTAACAGAGGATAGATAACATGGGGGGTAGTCTAATTCTTTTATTTGTTGTTTTCTAACAGAAGTTCTTATTTTACAGCATAACTTGAAAAGATAACAATCTTCTCTCATAACTTGGGAAACCTTGAGTAATTAAAACGATGTTCAGAATTTCAGTTCAAATAGGAATAATAATGTATCTTTACATGGTTTTTGTAAGAATTAAAATAGATCATGTATAAGAAGTGATGGAGAGATAGTAAACATTCTCTCCCCAATAAACTACTTTAATAGTCTAAAAATATTCAGTGATGAGGTATAAATGAGATTCTGAGATTTAGACAGAGCTGTTACATGAAGTGTACAGAAAGTTATAGAACAATCACATTTAGTATTGAATCCATCGATGGTCTGCTCTTATTTCAGTGTGATAGACACAGACCTAGGACTCTTACCCATTCCAAATGACTTCATAAATAAGTCAGCATACTGAATTTTGACCCAAACTTCAATGCGGCAAGTCATTATAGCATTTCCTTTGCTGTGGGTATAAACCAGATTAAGAAATAAATGTTTGGGGCTTCTAACCATTCATTTGTTCTTTCAAAAACTTATTAAGCACCTACTAAGTGACAGGCATGGTTCCATGCGTTCAAAATACAGCAGTGAACAAAAAGAAAAACCTCTATATTCATTTGCCTTATATTCTACAGAGGGAGGACAGATACTAAGTTAATAAGTAAATACAATATAAGTAAAATAAATAAGTGATTAGTGAGTAAAATATATTTTGTTAGATGGTGATCTGTGCAAAGACAAAAATAAAGAGTGTATTGGCAGTAGGGATTGCAATTTTAGATAGCATGCCCAGGAAGAGATTCTTTGAAAAGACAACATTTGAGTAACAGCCTAAAGGAGGGACAGGAGTGAAGCCTGTAAGTGTCTGGAAGTACCTTGGTGTATCTGAAGCACAGCTGGGGCCAAGTGAGCAGGGAAGAGAGAAGTAGAGAAGAGTCCGGAGATATCACAGGGTGTATGTAGGGTTAAACTGTGTAGTTACGGTCTTGTAAGTTTTAGCTACAGCAAATCTATAGGTGCACAGCCCCTTAAAAAGAAAGCCAAAGAGAATAGCAGGACAATGGCTCCCCCTTAGAGGTATCATGGAAAAGGCAGAAAAAGGCACCAAGCTCCAACCTGGCAGCACTTTCCCACCAGTGCTGCCAGATTTTAAATGGCTTCCCCCAGCACCCAGCCTCAGAATCCTGTCTCCCATTGTATTCTTATAAGCAGCAACAATGGTCAGTATAATAAAGTAAAAATATAGTCATTGTAGCATCAAACATCATCAATACATTTGCAGTCTGTCCATGGACTAGCAATAGCACCAGGCTACCCTTTGAGAACCGCTATCCTAGACCTGACGGGACACTATCCGGCATGCAGAAGTTGCCAACAAGGGCAAGGGATGCCAGCAAGTGCAGGAGGTACCAGCAAGACAGATGGGATCTACAGGAAACCTGCCTCACTTGGGTTAGGCAGCCAATGACAAGCATGAAAAGGTGAAGGAAAAAGCAACTCGAAGCTGATAAATTAAAACCGATTTCTGAGATCTTTGCCTTTCCATCGACTGATTTAAAGCCAGGCTGGCTGGACTCTTATTTTCACTGACCTGGAAGAAAAATCTGTGCTGAAAACCTCTACGTACAGTCAAATAACACTGCCAGCAAGCCCTTAGAAATCCTGCTTGTCCCCAAGGAAAGTATTTTTTCTTTTTTCTTTTTCTTTTTTTTTTTTTTTTTTAGGGTTAATGACCTCGTGCCTGAGTTGCTCTCTGTATAGCACTAGAACCCTTATACTTTAGGAAATTCATCAGGAAATTCCTAATGATACATAGCTTCCCGTTTTCCAGAGACAAAGGTAATTATGCTGTTGAAACATTAAAAACACTGCTATGTCATTCTTTTCTCTCTGGATAACAATGGGGATTTCAGAAAAGCTTCCTGGTTAACAATTTTGACAATTTTGCCATTCATCTAAAAAACAAACACATAGAATTAGATAGAATATTAGCAACATTTCAATCCAGCAAAGGGACTATTGTTGTGTGGCATTAAATAAAATAGAGGAAGAATCAATAATGATAATGTCACAGGATGGTAAAATGTCATCATTATCTTATGACAATTTTTGCAACATCATTCTAGTGTGGGATTTTTTTCCTAGTTTGGGCATAGTATTCATCTTCTGAGATAAGTTTAAGAGGTTATTACACTTACGCTGTCAGAGAGATGAGAAAGAGCTGGAGGGAAGAGGGTGGGAGGAGCGGAAAAGAGGGAGAAAGAGGGAGGGGGAGAAAACGAGGGAGAGGGAGGGAGGGAGACAGAAAGATCATGAAGGCAAGTATAAAGTGGTTGTGTTTTTTAATTATCTTGAACCTAATGAAGTGTTTGCTTTAAGTTGGGAAATTCCTTGTAATAATTATCTTAGGTGAGAATTTAATAAAAGCCACCATCAGAAACCTTTCTAAGTAAGTAAATTACTTATTTTTAAGTAATTACATTTCTATTTCTGCAGCTATAAGGCAAAACACATTGAAAACAAAATAAAATGCACAGCAGCTCAGTCTTCTTTCCCTCAATGAACTGCAAGCACAAATTTTGAGATCCATACTAACTTAGAATCTACAAAAATGTCAATGTAGATTCTAAATTGGGAAAAAAATAATACTGCCAGTTTCCTTAACTACTTAACAAATGTACACAATCTAATATATTAATTCAAATAAAAGCAAAGTTTTAGTAAAACTGCTAATTGTGACAATTTTTAGTAATTATCCAGGTTTTTAAAAAATCCATAAATGTTGGCAAAGATAAACTGAGAATTGAAAAAATAATATATAAATCCTCAAGCTTTTAATTTTTGATTTACCTCAAAAAAGAGATGTCTTATTTGTTAAAAAAAAAAAAAAACCTTTTAAAACCAAATGCTAAAATAAAGAAAACGCTCTCATTAAATTATAAAATCAAATTTAACTTTTGAAACAGCCAAGTAATCAATACATAAATGCATTCAATCCTTAAAACAGGGAAAATAAAGTTGCATTCCACCAGGAAGCGAATTAAATTATTCCAGACCAACCCTTGCTTATTTAGCAAAAGGTAGTAAAGGCTTTCCCAACAAGGGAATAAAAATATCTCTGAAGTAAAAAAGGATATACACCCCCCAATTTTTTTTAACCTGCAAGCTCTTTGATGTCTAAGAAACCATGTTAATTAACTGTTTTAAAACCTATTTCAAACCTCATTGTTTATGTAAATACTCATGGCACGGTATTATTTTTAGAGGGTTTCCTTATTTATTTATATTTTTTTCAGAAATATTAGATGACAGCACAGGTAGTTCTGGTAGGCTAGAACGTCAGGGAAGATTACAAGGTGGCCTCAGGGAACAAGAACAGTTTCACTTTGGTACTTCTATTTCTAACAGCTGCGTTTCCATCATAATGGTGGATGCTCTATTATGGGAGGCCAGGCCACTGCAAATGGCCCAAGCTGAGAAATGACACAGCCACAGCTGGCGGGGGCAGAGAGCCTGGCACTGAGCCTGCATGGGACTGGGGCGGACTGAGGGGCGCGACCAGAGCCGGCCAAGCCCCTCAGCCGCTTTCTTTCCACCTGGGCCCTGGAATCATTGAGCCTTCTCACTCTCCTGAAATGACAGAGGTGTCCTCCGAGCTCAGTGACACTCAGTAGACCGAGAACGAAACCGTCATTCCGGAAACACAGCTCCTAATGCATTTCTCTGTACCCAGGGACCCTCACATTAGCTCGTAGATGCCATTTCTGTCCCTGGAGGTTGAAAGAGTTTGTGTAGACTTTGACCAGTTCCCAGGAGGCAGAAGGAAGACGTGTCAAGCAACATCCATTTTGCAGATAGGGGAGCTAATGAACAGAGCAACCCTCCACAGGGCACTGGGGACCGGTCCAGAGCCCATTTCATACGGTCTCTAAGCTGTCCTCAAGGGAAAGCTACTTGCTTTAAGAATCTTGGGGGGGTGGGGTGGGGAATACATAGATATATATATGTTTATTTGTATATATGTTTATTTATATATTATGTGTTTATTACGTGTTTTATTTGTGTATTTTTAACCTATATTATATGAATAACATTTATATATATATTCTCATTTAATATTTCCATATTTGTTTTTTATGCATCATATGCATATTAAAAATGAAAAACAGAAAAGATAGAACTAGAAAAAAATTAAAAGAACATGTTACTTGTGAAACTGTGTGTGCTTCCCTACCCCCACACTCATTTTCATGGTTTATTCTGGTTTTTAAATTAGCTATTTGGGTGGCAGCAACATCACCCATCTAATGGTACAGTATTTACTGGTACTTTATATACGGAATGAAAATGTCTTAAAATATTTCCTGAGTATGTCTTTATGTAAGAGCACCTGAAATTGTGCATAGGCTACTTTTGGAATCTGTGATTAATTTAATTTCAAGGCAAGAAATCTGTTTGTGTTTTGGAGGCTTCAGAGTGGCTCTGAAAGAGGCTCATAAATCTAGAAGCTCCCCAAGCACTACTTGCAAAAGGAAGATATCATTACATATATATGTAATTTTTAAATGTACATAGCAGCTGTTATCATGAATTTTAGAAATTTATTTTAAGTGTCACTAAATTCATAGTAGCTCTTTGTCATTATATATATATATATTTTTTTTTTTCTCAAGTAACACATTCTAAAATATATAATTACTCTTATGTAGAACTGTCACAGACTGGTAAATTTGCCGGCTTAGCATCCCTTTTCTATTTTCTCTTTTTATAATACAAAAATCATAACTTTCTATGATTCACATGGAAAAATCCTTTCCATGTTTTGGGTATGACTGACCAGATTTCCTCCACCAGCAGGATGGGCATGTAACCCAGATTTAGCCAATAGGAGCATTCTATGCTTACAGCCTGAAAGTGACTGGTGTGGTGAAAGGCACCTGACCTAAGCCAGGCCAATCAATCTCTTCCCTAAGATTTGATCTGGGGATACTAAAAGAGACAAAGGGTCTCTTCTTTTGGGAGCAGAAGTTGTATGCAATATGTAGGTCTGGTTTCCAGAGTCCATTTTTTCCTAGTTTCATGGAAAAAGCCTGCCTGACAATGAAGCCAATACAGAGGGCAGACAAGCAAACAAAGCAAAAGAGAGAGGGAGAAAGGTTTAGCCCAATTGCACCACTTAAGCAGTTAATGCTAGATCTGTCCCCACTGGACTTAAAGTTGTATGTATCAATAAATTCATTTTCTGCATAAATGACTTTAAGTTGATTTTCTGTAACAAAGTCTTGCCTAATACTCGGGGTACACAGAATTTTTGTTACTGAAAAGATGTCATAGTACAAAAACTGAAAACTGCTGCAGTACAGCATTTTCCCATTATTATGCACTTCCTTCTTCCTAAACTTTTGTTCTTCCTTGGTTGCCACAATACCACACTTTCCTGGTTCTTTCCTTGACCCTGTTACCATTCATTCTTAGCCTCCCCAATTGTCCCTTGAATATTCCTGTTCTTCAGTGCTTCTCTTCTCTACAGATTTCCTAATCCATGTCTTCCATCTTTTGTCTAGTATATATGATGAATTGGTCCTCAACATTAATGTCTGCCTTCTTCCAGAGAGCTCACCTGTATTATGGAGTCTGGAAAGGCAAAACCTACAATTATCAGACTACTTTGTGATAACGGTTTCAAATACATATTAAATTCCACCAGTTTCATGTGCTCCAGTGAGATATCTGACAGACAGAAGCAAAGCAGGGCTATTTTCCTATTGCTTTGGTTATCGTTGTTGGCAAATAGGGGTGTGGAAATGTTAGGGTTGGGGCAGCAATGGCAAGGAAATGTCAACGGTGTCTCAAATATACACAAACTCAATTCTGCTCATGACCTAGTCCACTTTTCTATTTTCTCTCTCAAATTCATAGAAAGGAGACAGGCTACTTTGACAGTCTTTCTCTTGTGTTATTTTCAATACTTTCTATTTTGTGTGTTTACATAACTTATAGAATATTTTTTAAACTTGATTTAAATGATGTCCCATGTTTGCTATCTAGGAGTAACGTGGTGAATGCAGGAACTGTTAAGGAACTTAATAAAAATGAATTTAGTATAACTACTAGATAACAATGTAATAATATTTTTATCTTAATACTTGAAGAAAAATTAAAGATTACTTGTTAGAGCAGAAGTAGAAACTGCAAAGTATGAAATAGTGATTTTAGCAGGCAAACCATACTATCATGACATATTGTGAACAAGTATTTTAACCATGGTGCATGGTCCTTCAGAAACTGAACAGAGGACAGAAGCCCTTATTGATTCTTAATACTTAATTAAAATAGAGAAAATACCCTAAAGTGTTCAAGGAAGAAAGAAAGCTTCTAAAGTGAAATCTCTGTGCCCCAGAAGTCCTTGAGGCCGTTCAGTACTTAAATTTCCATCATCTGAAATGTAACAGTTGAAGAAAAATCTCACCTGATACAGTTATTATTGCAGAATCTGTATTCTTCCTCTCTCCCATGCTACTCTCAGAATCATCTCTTATATGTCAATACTGATGCAACATTGCTACCAAAAAAATTCTTGCCCCCAGATTTTAATTTATGAGGTAAGCTAACTGAAATTCTTTGGCCATGACTGATAGAAAGAGAGCATTATGATTCACTCCTTTGCAGCGATTTCTATGACTCATTTGGTGACCAAATCTGGAACTGACAGAATTTGGAATTAGACCTTTCTAATCCCAATTGGAAATACTGTTTAAAGACATTTGATATCTGGTATATACACAACAAGAACACGTAAATAAAAGAAAAATAAACAAACCAACCACAAAATCTGATTAGGCTGAACAGATTAAAAAACTGTAGAGCAGAGGTTAAGGCTACTTGCAATGGGATAAAAAAAACTATCCTTGAGTGTTAAAAAATGTTACTTATGAGGATTTTTTCCCTTCTACAAGATGCATGACCTCCAAGAAATTAATCTGATAAATGAATCTATCTTTTACCCCAACCCTCAAGCAAATCAGAATTGCAAAAGTTAATTGAGGAGCAAATATTTTCATTTCTATAATAAAGGTTATTTATTTTCCGAAGAAAATATAGTTGCTTTTAACTGAAAGTTTTCCTAATGAGACAAAATATGATGTATAAAGGACTTATTCATGTTAGTATGTTTAGGGATGTATCTTTTATCTAGTTCTTAAAGTGTGATCCCTGGACAAGCAACAGCAGCATCATTAGGAACCTGCTAAATGTTGGGGCCCTATCCCAGACCTATGGTATCATAAACTCTGAGAGATTTGGCCCAGCAATCTATATCTTAACCAGCCATACAGATGGTTTGTACACATGTTAAAGTTTGAGAATCACATATCCCAAGATAAATAAGATAGAAGTAAGAACGGAATACAGAGTTCCCTAAGAAGCGCTTACTGCTACAGAGTTAATACTTGAAGTGGCAATTATTCAAAAGCAACCATGTTGTTTATCTGTCACAATTATCAATTATCTAAATGCTGTTGTAGCCATAAGAATTTTGAACTCATGTTGGAGAAGCTTAGGAAGGAAAGGGAATGAAACATGAATTACTAACACAATATCTTTTAAGGGTGATAATTTGCGAGATTCTGGGCCCCATATTTTACCATCAGGAGCATCTCCTTGGAACCAGTAAGAGAAAATCAGATAGAGCTTTATTCTGATGGATGTAATATAGGGATCCACCTTTGACCTTAAAAACCCATGAAAGTGACTTACAAGTAAGAGTCTGGAATTTCATCTTGGATTTCTATTTTGCTTAGGCCTGCAATGATCCTCTATAGAGCCCCAGTTCTGAGAGCCAGACACTTTCAACAACCAGCTCATGTGAGTCAAGCATTTTTATTTCCTTTGTAATAGATATCTATTATTTGTATCTGCCCAGCACCTTATTTCCCTTCTTTTGGTAGTGGCATACCTACTTCTTTGGGTAAATTGTTTCCTTCTTTATTTCAACCTGTGATTAATAATAATAGTTTTTATCTCCCTCTTGTTCATGTGGGTTGACAGATGACTTAGGACTACCCAGAATCCTTCACTAGGATTATTATATACTGAAGTGAAGGAAAATAAAAGATGCTTTCTCTTCCTTTTGAGATGCTCAGTTAAGGTGTCATAAGGCTGGCACTGCCAACTGCCATATTTTCTTGCCTCATAAAGCCTATATGCAGCCAATGGAAATGAAGAGAATTCAGAGAGAAAAGCAGAGATCAAAGTGTGATTGGACCCCTAAGGTCCCATATGCTAACAATGGTTTTGGCAGCTCTTCCTCTGATTCTAGGACCTAACCACCTTCCAGATAACCCTCTCTTGCTTGAGGTGGCTTAATTAGTTTTCTGCCACTTGCAACCAAAAGAGTTCTGACTAATAAACTATATTACAAATGATGAAGAAGACTTAAAATATTAATTACACTGCTCAAAGTACTTATTTAGTCATCAGAAAAGATAGGACACTTAGATCTTCATACCTAAAATCCAATATATTTTCTATTATAACACAACTAGTTATCATCTTTAAAAACAAGTTTAAGGGGAGAGGATTCTGGGAAGATGGCAGAGTCAGCAGTACTAGGACTCTGTCTTCCAAACTAGACAACAATTGCACTGGCAAAATCTGTCTGATGTAACTATTTTGGAACTCTGGAGTCTATTGAAGGCTTGGAACTTCCAAGAGAATTCTTCGACAAAAAACTGCAGTCAATTTCAGCTCTTAGCACAGTAGCAGTTACCCATCTCCAATCCCAGCTCATGGCAGGCAGCTATTCATGTGTTCTTGGGACAGCTTGCCCACAGCTTGCAGGAGACTGAGTGGGCAAAAATCACCCTGTCCTCCAAATATTTGGGATCCATGCTCTGATCACTGATTGCTGCCTCTGATCACAGACATGAAGTCAAAGAGGTAGGTGACCATCGTTGTTCCACCTCTTCCCATTGTTGAGGTCCCTCCCACTGCAGCTGAAGTGACTACCAGGGGATTTAAAGAGCTGAATCCTTTGTTTTAACCCCCTCTTCATTTTTATCTTTTTCTTCTTTCGGGAGCTAAACATTGAAGACTAGAACATTCAAAAGCAACTGCATATCTGGGGAAAATTGGAAAGTGACCGTGCATGTCTAGGGAGAGGCTCAGCCTCAGGAAAGATGTGAGAAGAATTCAAGTTTATAATTCAGATTGATCCTTGGCACACAGACAGTCTACAAATATAATAATAAAATAACAAAAAAAAAAGCAAATCCTGGAGAAGGATAATCTTATTCCTACACTTACCAAATTATTAGATTAAAATGTTAAGTTCCCAAGAAAAAAATCACAAAGAAACAGGAAAGTACGGTAAATTCAAAGGAAAAAAATAAATTAACAGAAACTATTCCTAGAAAGACCCAATGGCAAGTCTACAAGACAACAAAGACTTTAAAACAACAGTCTTAAAGATGCTCAAAAAACTAAGGGGAGATGTGAAGACAGACAAGAAAATAACATATGAACAAAATAGAAATATCATTTTGGAAAGAGATAGAAAACATAAAAAGAAAACCAAAAAAAGGGATTCTGGAGCTGAAAAGAAGGATAATTGAAATGAAAAGTTTGCTAGAGGAATTCAAAGGCAAATTTGAGCAGGCAGAAGAGAGAATCAGAAAACTCGACGCTAGGACAACAGAAATTATCAAGTCTGAGGAACAGAAAGAAAAAAGATTAAAGAAAAATGTACAAAGCCTAAAGGACCTATGGGACACCATTAAGCACACCAACATACATTGTAGAAATCTCAGAAAAAGAGATAAAGGAGTAGAAAGAAAAGTGGATGAAATTATGGCTGAAAACTTTCCAAATTTGATGAAAGTCATGAATATAAACATTCACATTCATAAAACTCAACAAATTTCAAGGAAGATGAACAAAAGAGACTGACACCAAGACACATTATAATCAAACTTTTCAAAACTCAAAGAGAGAATCTTAGAATCTTAGATATTTAGTCATTGGAAAAGATAGGACACCTAGATCTTCATAGCTAAAATCCAATATATTTTCTATTATAACACAACTAGGTATCATCTTTAAAAACAAGCTTAAGGGGAGAGGATTCTGAGAAGATAGCAGAGTCAGAAGTACTAGGACTCTGTCTTCCAAACTAGACAACAATTGTACTGGCAAAATCTGTCTGATGTAACTATTTAACTGTCTGATGCCAAATCTTAGATTTGGCAAAAGAGAAGCAATTTATACATACAAGGTATTCTTCAATAAGATTATCTGCATATTTTTATCAGAAACTTAAGAGGCCAGAAGGTAGTGGGCCAATATATTCAAAGTACTAAAAGAAAAACATGTGACATCCAAGAATCCTACATCTAGCAAAACTGTTCTTCAAAAGTGAGAGAGAAATTAAAACATACTCAAATAAATCAAAGGAGAGGAAGTCTGTAACCAGTACCTTCCCTGTAGAAGTGCTTAAGGAAGTCCTGAAGGTTGAAATCAAAGAACAATGATTTCATAAGAACAATGCTAACATAAGACAATAACTTGAGGCCATATTAAGAAATGAACATATCAATAAAGGTAAACATAGGAGCAATTATAAATGCCAGTATTATTATAACAACAGTTTGTAATTCTGCTTTTTTATATTCTACATTATTTAAGAGACAATTACACTTTTTAAAAACACAATTAGTCTAAAAATTAGTATTATTGTAACTTGGTTTTATAAATCCATTTTGTTTCTACATAATTTAAGAGACTAATACATTTAAAGAATTATTAGTTTACGTTTGGAGGCATACAATGTGTAAAGATATAACTTTATGACATCAACTAGTAAAAGGAGTGAAGATAGAGCTATAAAGAAATAGAGCTTTTATGTTACTGAAGTTAAGCAGATATAAATTTAAATTAGTGTTATAATTAGGATGTTAAATGTAGTGCCCATAGTAACTACAAAGAAAAGAGCTATAAGAATATACACAAAAGAAAATGAGAAAGCAATTTAAATGTTTCACTACAAAAAAAATTAACTCAACACAAAGAAGGACAGTAGTAACACAGAAAATGAAAAACAAAAAAAAGTTATAAGATATATAGAAAACAAATAGCAAAATGAAAGAAGTTAAGGCCCTCCTTATTTGTAATTACTTTAAAT
Organism: Colobus angolensis palliatus; assembly: GCF_000951035.1. Classification (NCBI taxonomy): domain Eukaryota; kingdom Metazoa; phylum Chordata; class Mammalia; order Primates; family Cercopithecidae; genus Colobus; species Colobus angolensis. The sequence goes on along the minus strand of NW_012115289.1, from coordinate 653,177 downwards.
GTAAATGGATTAAATTTTCCAATCAGATGACAAATTGGCAGAATAGATTAAAAAACAGAATCCAACAATATACTATCTACAAGAAACTCACTTTAGATCCAAAGACATAGATAGATCAAAAATAAAATGATGAAAAAAAATTCCATGTAAACAGTAACCAAAAGAGAGCAGAAGTGGCTATGCTAACATAAGACAGAATAGACTTTAAATCAAAAAAATTGCAAGAGACAAAGAAAGACATATTACATATTAGTAACAGTTTCAGTACATCAAGAAATATAACCATTTTAAACATGTATGCACCTAATAGGACAATAAGAATATGAAGAAAAAACTGACAGAACTGAGGAGAAAAATAGACAGTTCTATAATAATAGTTGGATACTTTAATACCCTGCTTTCATTAATGGATAGAATACTCAGACAAAAAATAAGTAAGGAAATGAAAGACAACACAATAACCAATTTGATCTAATAGACATATACAGAACACTACCCAACAATAACATCATACACATTCTTCTCAATGCACATGGGACATTTTTCAGGATAGAAAAACATGGTAAGCCAGAATTTAAGTCACAGTATGTTATATACATACACTGGAATATTATTCAGCCTTAAAAAGGAAGGAAATTCTGACATATTCTACAGCATGGATGAATGTTGAGGACATTACACCAAGTGCACAGAAGACAAATATTGTATAACTCCTCTTACATTACATACTTACAGTAGTCAAAATCACAGGGACAGAAAATTGACAGGGGGTTGCCAGGCAACAGGGACAAGGAGGAATGGGGAATTGTTATTAAATGAATATAGAGTTTTGGTTTTATAAAATAAAAAGAGTTCTGGAGATGGGCAATGATTATGGCTTTACAACATTATGAATATTTTTAATAACACTAAACTGTATACTTAAAAATGGCCAAGATGGTAAATTTTATGTATGTGAATGTTGCCACAATTTTTTTAATGGGGAAAGAAGCAAACCTAACATCTGTCAATTTGAATGCATTATGGGGTGACCGGATTTTCAAATCACATAGTAAAACACAATGCAAAAAAGCATGAACAATAGCAGAAAATAGTGATAAATTAGACTTCCTTAAAATTAATAACTTCTGTTCATCAAAATAAATTATTAACAAAAAATCTCGCAGGACACAGACTGGAAACAGATACTTGTTAATTTGATTTTTTACATATTTATCAGAATATATAAAGAACAAATCAATAACAAAAAAAGACAATTAAAGGAAAACAGCTAAAACATTTGAATAGTATTTCATATAACAGGTTCCCAGAAGGCCAGTACGCATATGAAAAGGCATAGAATATTTTATTAATTAGGGAAATAAAATGTAAAACCACAGTGAGAAACTACCACACATTCACCAGAATGATTAAAATCAAAAACACTGACAATATCACATATTGGCACAAATGGAGAGGAACTAGGGCTCTCATACATCACTGGTGGAAATAAGAGTTTGTACTACCACTTTGTAAAATCCTTTGGCAGCATTTCCTAAAGCTGAATTATGTCTGCCTTACAAACCAGCCATGTTAACTCTAGTTATGTCAACTAAAAAATTAGTGAGTAGATGTATTCGTCAAAAATCACAGCAGACATTCATAAATGAAAAATGAAAATAGAACAAAGATCTATCAAGAGTAAAATGAAATCTCCATAGACTATTACATCACAGTGAAAATGAAGCTAATGATTATTTATTATACCGTACGCAAGAATACACATGAATCTCACAAACACAGTATTTAGCAAAGAAAGCAAACATAAGGTATCATTCCATTTCTATGAAGAACAAAGACAGGCAAAATCAAGTTATTGTGCTTGAAGTCAAAATGGTGGTAACTTCTAAATGACGGAAAATTAACTAGGAAGGGATGAGAAGAGATTTTTTTAATCTTGCTTTATATCTTGGTTCAAGCGGTAGTTATATTAGTGTACATATACGTAAAAATTCATTGGGTTGTATACGTAAGATCTATATACTTTCCTATCTGTGTATTATACCTCACTTAAGGGAAAGAAAAGAATAAATTGTTAAAATGCCACACAGATGTCATAATTCCCCATGTTTGTATGAGTATTCAAAAGCATAAGAGCCCAGAAGGGAATGGAATTGAGAATCATTTCAAATGGAAAGTCTGTGTGATATGACTGTGAAGTCCACATTTCTTTCTAAAGTTGAGCAACAAAAGAGTCTAAAAAATGTTTAACTATTTTAGGGTTGTTTGGGGACAAGATGTGACAAACTGATGAGCAGAAATGATTTACATATGTTAAAATCATCTTTCTTGATCCACAAGATCACGCCAAAATAATTTACATGTTCCTTGAAAATTGGGGAAAATAAAACTCATTCAGTTCCACAAACCCTCTCTATGAACCATGTATACTGGTGAATTCTGTCTTGAGAAGTATTGTGTTATTCAATTACTATTTAATTTTATAAACATATCCACCTCTTCTAAAAGCACCCTCAAATAATTATATTTTCTCTGTATTTTCAAATTACCTTAGAAAAACCCATACATGACAGAGCATTAATAAAATAGCATATACAGCAGGCTTATTATTTCTAGCTAATCATTAAAGTACAATAAACTTGACGAAAAGCATGTCTAGGCAAATATACACACTCACAAATATTATCCAATCTCTTTCCAAAGTTCCTGCCTGCTGACCTTATCAACCTAATTAGATGGTTACCCATTTCCAAAGCAAACTTAAAAGCAGTAAACACATCCTTATGAAAAACAGACAAAGGTTAGCTTCCTAGAGAATTGTTTTTACAATAAATGTATGATTTTTGTCAATTTGTTTTGAGAAGTGACAAAATAAAACAGAAAATAATCTGATTATTATATCTGAAAATATAACAGATTATTTTCTGTTTTATTTTGTTTCACTGACATAATCTAGTAGCTATTGTTGAACATAACATTTTAGAACTGAAAGAGACCTTAGGAATAATGTAATTCATTTTCCTCATTCAAGAAGTGAGAAAACTGAGGGCCAGAGAGTTTTCAATACTTTCCCCAGGTCATATACATGGGATACACCTAAGTTTCCTTACAAATATAATTTAGAATTAGTCTATGAGCTATAAAGTCTACAGTAAATAACACATATCTCACAAAGGGAACTTCAGTTTACAAATTCTGAGGAAGCTACCATCTCTATTGAAATATCAGCATGGTTCTTGAGTTACATTTTGAAATGCAAACCAGTGGTTCTAAACCTCAAAACTAATGGGCATCTAAACTAAGGCTGGGACCTTAGACATGGCAAGAAAAGGATCTTTTAAAATATGAGTAATGGAGGAGGAGGACTCCTGAGTTTCCTGGTTAAAAGGTTATTGTGATAGTCTTCAATCTCACTTCCTACCTACATTTATTCATTTTTGTACATCATTCTTAGGAACTGTCGGAATTATGTTCCTAAAGCACAGGTTTTACCCTCCAATGCATTCCTTATTGCCTGTCTTAATTGGGCTCCCTGGAAGCAGATGGTCACACAATGAATCATGTGAAGGTAATTTATAACTAAGAGTTCCCAGAGAAAAACAAGGAGCAAGATGTCAAAGAGGGAAAGAAATGAGGCCAGGCAAGAGTGCAAGGTAAAGGCACATCCACACAGGGTAAGTTTGGTTCACTGCCGCAGAGCATGCTGGAGACAGTGAAAGGCAGCACTACCCAAAGTGCGGTTTGCAGATCCTTGGTCTGTGTCACTGGTCCATGATGAAATAAAGTGCTTGCAGCTAAGTCACTAAATCCACTATTTAGTTCAGCTGACCTTTCTTTCATAGAACCATTTCTTTGTGAAGGAAGCAGCATACAGATTTATGTTCTGGCACAAGCTCATCTTGTCTTAGAAAACAAGGAAAAGTTTGCATATCGGCTACTTGAATGCACTAGTATAGATCACATGTCAGAATTGTCTTGATTAGGAGAGAAGAAGCTGGATTACCTATATCATATCATCAGCAATCATTGCTTCAGGCCTATGCCCTGGGGGTGTGGAGCAAAAACTCCCAGGTCTCCAGGCTTGTGGGTAGCTGTGGGGGTGGTTTGCTTGCAGCCGGTCCACAAGATCAAGTGCTAGTTGTTGGTTGGGAATAATGCACACTGCATGAGTGCATGAAAAGGTAAAGGACTCCAAGATGATAAGAAAGGGACACTAACCTAACAGCATTTGCTAATTTGCCCAGAATATACAATTTGTCCTAGAGCATTCTGTCTTGCTACATATGGTCTTCATCTCTTCTGTTTCATCTTTAATGGCAACTTATCCCATTTCACATCACTCTATACCACTGGTTTTACACTTTGCTTACAGATTGTAATCACCTGGGGACTTTCAAAAACTACTGATGCCTGAGTTCTTCACCCAACTATCCTGATTTTATTGGTCTAGTAAGGCTGAAATATTGGAGATGTTTACATTCTCCCTCAGGTGATCCTATTGTGCAGCCAAGATTGAGAACAACTGCTGTCAGCTTTGATACTAAATGACTTACAATTCCATGAGTTTGACATGGAATGACTTTGTTTGCCATGCCATGAACATTGCAGAAATAACCTTCCTCATCTTTGCCTTTTCAAATCCAATTGACATTTAAAATACTGTTCATTCTTAAAGGCTCAATTCAACCATTTTTCTCAATTACAGTGGTTAATAAACACATGAACAAAGTGTTCACTATGCTTATTAAAGCATAGTGAAATACCTACTTCACTTACCTGGGTTACTTACCTAACCAAAGCATAGTGAAATAAGTCCTTTAATAGACTATTGGTAAATGTGTATAATAATTTAAACCCTGTAGAAAGCAACATGGAAATGTGAAACATATTCTTTGATCTAGAACATTCTGGAAACCCTAGCCCAAGGAAATAATCCTCAACACTAAAGATCACTCTTTATGAACAACTCCACTGCATTATTTAAATAATGAGAAAGAACCTAAGGTCCATCAGTAACAGAACAGTTAACATAAACTATCAGTAGTCTTACAATGGAATATAACAACTGAAAATGATGCTTCAAAATAGTCTTTAATAATTTGGAGGACTGTTTATACTGTAAGGGCAACCACACATACACACACACATTTACACACACAAACACAATCAATTTACAAAATCTCAAATACCAAACATTCTTATTTAAAAATTTTTTTAAACGCATGAAAAAAGACTGGAAAGTACATCAAAATAAAATAAATCAACAATTATTCCAGAAGTGGAGATTATAAATATAAAAGATATCATTAAAAATATTTACAATTGGCCGGGCGCGGTGGTTCAAGCCTGTAATCCCAGCACTTTGGGAGGCCGAGACAGGCGGATCACGAGGTCAGGAGATCGAGACCATCCTGGCTAACACGGTGAAACCC
>NW_012115289.1:621208-647515 GCF_000951035.1 Colobus angolensis palliatus | reverse complement strand
ATTACCATGTGTTTTTCTTATTTGAAAAATATATGTAACTAAGTTTCTCCCTTTAATATTTTCCCCTCTGTATTAATTTCTCTCTTATCAATTATAACACATGGCTTGTTTGTCTTTCATGTTCCTTGGATTATGCCTTGCATTTTTTATTAAGGTATAATTTACATAAAATCTTCAGAACATAAGTGTACTGTTGAGTTGATTTTGATAAATTTGATGAACTATTTCCATTACCCCAAAAGTTTCCTTTTACCCACTCCCAATCTGCCTACCATCCCTGTGAGAAGCAATGACACATAGGATTTGTATCACCTAGAGTTCTGCGTATTCTAGGATTGCATATAAGTCGAATAATATGGTATGTACTATCTTTTTCTTCTTTCACTCAGAATATTTTTGAAATTTATTAATATTTTTGCATTCATTAGTTCTTTTTTATCACTGAGATATTTCCAATGTGTGAATATACTACAGTTTGTTTATCCAGACTCCTGTGAACATCCGGGCTGTTTCCCAGTTTGGTTATCATAAATAAAGCTGCTATGAACATTCTTGTACAAGGTTTTGAAGGATTTTCATTCCATTTCCCTGGGGTAAATACCTATGTGGTAGCCAGACTCCAAAAACAGCATGCACTAGTCGTTGCTTCCTTATCTCAATGCTCTTGCATAGCTGCACCCTTCTCCCCACACACATACATACATCATACACTCAATAGAGCTAATTTATGAAATTAATAGGATATTTCACAAAACTATGGAGTATGACTTTTGAAGTGAGGTCATAAAAGCTGCCACCTTGCTCTCTATTGAATCATTCACTCCAGGGCACGCCAGCTTCCAGGAGGACACTCAAGCAGCAATATATGGGATCCACACGGCAAGGAACTGAGGTCTCTGGCCAACTGTCATCCTCAATTTGTTAGTCATGTGAGTAACTTGAATTGGAAGCAGAGCCTCCAGCCCCAGTCAATCTTTCAGGGAACTGCAGACCTGGCCAACATATTACTTGAAATCTCATGAGAGACTCTTGAGTCCAAACCACCTAGCTAAACCCTCACCTGAATTACTGATTCCCCAGAAATTGAAATGATATGTGTTTATTCTTGTTATAAGCCATTAACATGTGGTATTTTGTTGTCCAGATAACTAATATAATTTAGGAATAGAATTTCTAGATCATAGGGTAGATGTACATTCATCTCTTTAAGGGATACTGAAAGTTTTCCAAGTTGGTTTTGCCATTTTCATTTCTAGAGTTATAATTGCTAATACATGGTATAGTTAGTCTTTTTCATTTTAGCCATTCTCATAAATGTATAGTGGTATCTCAATGAGGTTTAAATTTATATCTCTCTGATGACTAATAACAGTAAACGTTTAATATGCTTATTGTGTGCCTTGTGGTTTATGTATTTTTTAATATTCCTTTCACAGGACTGTTAATAAGCATTTACCATGGAACTTGGTACTAAGTAGGGATTAATAAATGTTTGATGAAGAAATGAACAGGTTTTTCCTGTCAAAACTTACAAATAGAGGTAACTCTGAGCTCTTTTAAAGACATGAATTGTAAATTGCACAATATAAGCTATAACTCAATTACTTGGTGGTAGATATTTATAATGAGATGTTAAAAGTTTTCCTTCTTTTCATTTCCTAAGCAAAAATATATAAATGCTCCCCCTTTCTTATTTACTGGGATCTTTCTTGTTAAGTGCGGTTGGCACTGCACTGAACATCTTGCAGGACAGGGTGGGAATAGAGTGACCCTTAGACAGTATATACAGGCAACAGTGAGGTACTCAGGACTCTGAGTTAAATTAGGAAAATCAACATATAATAAATGAAATCTGATCTCTGAGGAGATCCTTGGAAGACACCATATTATAAACAAGCTTTGAGTATACCTAATTAACAGTGTAAACATATCTATCGATTAAGTTTGTCATTACTTGTGGAATGGTCACATTAGAAGGAAATAAATGGTAACCAGGAAGCCAGAATCTGCTATAATTTATTCAGCATGTATGGAAGAGAACAATACTGAATGAGGGCATGGGACAGCATAAGAATTCTAAGCACCAAAGAGCTATTCTCTATTGTAAGGCAGAAGTGGTTCATCAGGCTCATGATGACCCACATGACAGAGCTTCTCCTGTTGCCTTTGTTCAGACCTTCTGATGACTGAATGGCCTGATGACTAATTTATCCTCCTAGCATGAGTACATACTGGAGCAGACACAAGAGTTCTGATCACAACCGAAAAACCATTCCCACTGTAAAAGAATAAACGGACACAGGAAGAGATGAGCCACTCAGATAATGGGGATTTTCTAATTGGCTTACTGGCTATATTTCATGTATTTAATTAATATGGTAGATATTGATCTCACAAGCTCTAAACTCAATTGTGCTAAAAAATAACTGTTTCATTTTTCTATTACTATCCTTAATTCTTACCTCAAACTCCATTTTTTCCTACTGGCAAATAAACAACTTAGTTCAAGATGATACTCTTCAGACAAATCACAGGTTCTTCTGCCATATGAGGATATCCCCACTGAAATGAAGGTTCCTCACCATCCCCTCTTTTTCCTGGGTAGTGTCTAAGACTTAGAGAGTAAGTGAGTGGCTAGCAAGGCTGCAGTGTTGTACAACTCCAATGATACCAATCATGGCAGTATTGTTTCCTTCTCTGTCAATATTTGTCCATGCTAATGCCCACTGCTGATGAGCAAATGAATGAGTTTTCCTGTTCCCACTTAAAAAAAGAGGCCCCTCTGAGGTCATTTTAAGGTAGATATTGCATAATTACAAAATATAATCAATAGCATTGTTCCCTGGGGATCACCTTGTGAATTCTTCTCTGACCAAAAGACTTCTTGAGGTTGAAGTTAGACAACTCTGTCTATCGCAGCCCTCTAAGAGCACATGAAGAGCTATGACCTGGTTATCTATTGTGGGGAAGCAAACCATCCAAAACTTAATGACCACAACAATAATTGTTTTTATAATGTCCACGCCCCGTGGGTCATATTTTTAAGAACTGGGTTATGTGATTCTGCTTCCCTTTGGATCACTTGGTGGTGTTTCAATGTGGCTGAACTGCTTTGGAAATCCAAGATGGCTTCATTCACATGCCAGTCATCTTGGTGAGATGGATGGAAGACAGGGCTTAACTGAGATCCTCCCTCTCCTCTACAGGCAGTCTCAGCACCTTCCCAGGTAGGCTCTCCAGCAGCATGGTCAGACTTGTTATGTGACAGCTGTCTTTCTTTGGGGTGAGCAGTCTAAGAAATCTAAGTGAAAGCTACAAAACTTCTTGTTATCTAGCCTTGGAAGTCACAGATGCTCACTTAGGCTGCATTCTATTAGTCAGTTAAGCCACCAGGCCAGCCCACAGTCAAGGGGAGAGGAATTAGACTCTGTCCCTTTATGGGAGGTAGAAAGAATTTGTGGCCATTTTTAATCTGGGGGGGGAGGGAAAGAGCAAGGTTTTCCCAAGCCACTCTAGGGATCATAAGAAACTCAGTGAAGTTAACTTAGACTTTCCTGGCCCAAAATACCACATCATGCTGTGTTATAGCATCACCCCTATTCAACTGGTGTCATACTATCTCAGGATATGACAGGGAGGGAGGGAGGGAAGGAAGAAGGGAGGGAGAGAGGGAAGGAAGGAAAGAAAGAAGGAAGGAAGGAAGGAAGGAAGGAAGGAAGGAAGGAAGGAAGGAAGGAAAGAAGGAAAAGGAAAAGGAAAGGAAAGGAAACAAGGGTTTTACTTTTGTAAAAACCTCCTAATTAGTCTTTGCACATTCACTCTTGGCCTCTTAAATTGGTTCTCCACACAGAAGCTAGATTTATTTTTACAAATGGTCAGTCTTGTTATTTGCCATGATCTTCAGCTGATCTATTAAATATTTCAGTGGTATTCTATTGCTCTTACAAATTCTTATCATAGCCAGTAAGTCCCTACATGCTCTGGCTACCGTTTTTTCATTGCAGTCACACGTCACATCACTTTTGCCCTAACTTTCAGCATTATAATCACATTTTCTACATTCATTTCCTCAAACACCCTTCTCCCCTCAATGTCATGTTTTCTCCCACCTCAAGGTCACCTCCTGGAGTGCATCTCTCCCATTGCCCATCATTTCACTATTCTACTCTACTCTCCTTGCCCTTTAAATAATTCAAACACACATCTCTTCCTCAGGGAATATTATCCTGACTTCCCTTTCCTAATATTCATGTACTTTCGTGGAACCTATACTTTCCCTCTACCATTTATAACATAGTTTATAACTATAAACACACATACATTAACACATATATTTGTTTAGTTATTTGATCATATCTGCCTCTCCTCATAAACTGTCACCTCTACAAATCAAGGTCATGTCTGCCTTACTGTAATTGATAGAAGACATTTTGCAGAGATTAACAAAGGCTATGCAAAGCCCTACTAATAGGAACTAGGTCTAACTAAATCCATCTATCCATGAGACAAAAGAGTACATGGGTAACTAGTATTTCTCATAATGAACAGAGAAATATTGCATGTCATTTGAATGAATCAACAAATGATCATGCAGGAGATGATTACTTGAGTGCCCCCCAATGAGCTGGGCTTCCCAGCATTCACATCCTTGTATCCTCCTCTCCCCTTGAATCTGGGTTGGCCCTGTGACTTGCTTTAACCAATAGAATGCTGCAAAAGTGAGCTGTGCCAATTCTGGGTCCAAGGATTAAGAAGGCCTGGAAAATTGTACTTTTGTACTTTTGGGTACCCTGAGCTGCTGTGTAAGAAGCTAAGCTACAAAAACAAACAAACAAACAAAAAGCCACATGGAAACACTATGTGAAAAGAGAGAGAGGCCCAGAAACTACACAGAGAGTGAGAAGTCATCCCAGCATCCCAACTGAGCCTAGCTCCAACTCACTGCAAACCTGCCCGCTAAATACAGCCGCGAGTGACTGCCCGCCACAAAACTACCCAGCTGGGCCCACATCAGATTAAAGAATCATGAGAAACAGTGAGAATGGCTATGGTTTTAAGCCATTAAATTTCAGGGCATTTGTTATGCAACAATATATAAGGTAATAGCAGAGAACTAAGAATAATTAGGGATCAATTTAAAAGAATTTCAATGTAAGTCTGCTGATACATCTAGATTTTTAAATATCAATATTCTCTTTTATCTGCATATAATAAGAAGCCAAAAATTGGAAAGCTAAAAATTTTGAGACACTGTAAGACTATAATTTAGTAGTAGAAGTATGCATGGCTCACCATTCATACAAAATAAACATCCTGGCACTTCAATATATTCACTTCAGAACTTTGGTCCTCTTTTAAGAGCAATCTTTAGCCAGTATTATGTTTTCAGCTTATGATGTATTATTTGCATTTAAAAATGACAACCACAAGATCTAGTCATTCCTCTCACAAGGTTAACATATCTACTTTTCTTATAAAGCATTGTTTGTGTCAGTCACAATGTTTTATCCTGAGATTAGCCTAAGATACTTGATCGCAATATTCTTAAAAATTGCTAAAATAACATTATTTTACTCTAAAGAATAAAAGAAAAATATTTAGATCTTGAACTAAAGTTCTAATATTTCAGAGAAGCTAGGAAGATACAAGTGTCATCATCCTTAATTTGTAAATGGTCTCCTGAGTTCTGAAGGATGGCATTATTTGCCAAACGCCAATGGAAAAATTCAAGCTATCAGACAGATCTCCTTCAACAACAGTCATAATAACTGACATACTCACGTCCTAGATTCTGGCCCCTTACTATCATCAAAAGTAAATTCCTGTACAATCAATTTCTTTGAACAATCACTTGGGTTTAGCTTTTAGAACTGTAGTTTCAAAGCAGTAGATCAACTGGCAAGAATCAGCACTTGATTTTGAATACTTCCACAGCTGCAAGCATAGCAGTTATTCAGCAAGGTTTCATTAGAGAAATCTGGAATTCAGCCCAATCAGTTTGGATAAAAAATAGTCTTACATAACTCTTCTTCATTATATTGGCAGTTTAGCCTCCTTGCAGAAGAAACTATTTCTGCTGAAGGGGCATTTTCACTCAATTAAGTTAACTGTTTGGATAGTGCTGACCACATAACACCCAAGCTCTTCAAAAGAAAGGACACATCAAAATAGGGCAACAAGTATCTGGGAGGCTGTGCTGGATTACAAGTGGGATTTTATGCTTATTGTTGATTTTGTTTTCAATGAGCAATAAATTATGAAAGGCTCAAATTTAATTTTAAAAAACACAATGATTTTAAAGTGAGAAACTAAAATGTGAAGCTAGAAACTCTTAAAAAACCATCTGGATGGCTTTATTGCTTTTCAAATGAGTTTTTAATTATTTTGAAATAGAGGAGTTTTTGAAGAAATCATTCAATAAAATTACTAGACTAGAGGTTCTGAAGAAAAAACAAGTCCCCATTCTTGAACGCTGCTACCTAGAAAAAAAATGGGTAAATGTGATGTCCTTTGCAAAGTGGAAACTTATTCTAGTTTGTATTTTTCATTCCTTGCAAACCACCCATATCCCAACTGAGTGAATTATTCTAGATTCTTTCTCTGCCACTAGAAGAGAGACTTTCCCCACCAATGTAATTCATTCTTGTTTAGGCAAAAACATCTGTGGACTACTGATTTCAATTGAGGTTGATATAACACTTTTAGGAAAGCAGAAGTTGGGCCTTCTTTCAATATTACAAAAGTATTCCATGATATTTGACATAATGATATTTGGTTAAAGAGAACTTGGAGTCAATGATAGAGAAAAATGCAGGACTGAATGAGTATGATGACATAAGTAAAGGTCTCAACCACTACCACGCTTACACAATCTTCATTGAGGAGTTTTCTAAAATCATTTGGCAGTCTAAAGTGAAGTGGAGCTTGGAATGCAATGGAAAGTTAAACATCATCCATCAGAAGTAGGTAGGCTTTGGCATAAACTCTGAAAGATGTCATTTGAAACCCTTAGTTGTGGCAGGAACAGGGGTTAAAGTTTGCTCTTTTCACTGATCTCTCATTATTCCTACCTGTTTACATGGAGAATGCAGTGATGACCTGGGGGATGTTAAAGGTCGAAGTTTGTTACAGAGGAAAGAAAATGTATGCTCACACATAAAAGAAAAAGAAATATAATTGGGAATACTTCATAAAGTAGAAAGAAATTAAAACTATGTATTTTTGTGGGGTAGAGAGAACAGATTCATTCTTCCTTTTTCTGATAATGACACCATGATCTTCCTTGGTGAATCCACACTTCTCATCTCCCATTACAGGCAGTCTTGGTGCATGACACTCTCCTAGCTATAGTGATTAGTTCAACTGGGGTCATATGACCTGCATTAGTCTAGTGAGATGCAATCCTGAGACTTTTATTAAAATGAATAGAGAAGTTATTGTTCTATTGAGGTTGCTGAAACAGTAAGATATAAACTTTGTGGCAAATTATTTATGTTGATGACAGGGTTGTAGGAGTAGAGTCTGCTTGAATGAAGCTGATACAGAGAAAAACTGAGTTGTGCAATGGAAACAATGGTCTTAATGATATTTTTGAAGCCTGGGATCCAGACCTAACCCTAGAATTTTCAATGATAGCATCCATTTAAGTTGGATTATCATCACTTGCAACCAGTATGTCCAATAAAAATCCATGCCTCGAACGATACATGGGAACATGTCAAAGAGACAAAGTAATAGAAAATTGTATGAAAAAAATACACATTCAAAGGGTCGCAGTAAATTATTCAAATAAGACAGTTGTAATCCTATATAACCATTCCCTGCTATGTAACTAAACATGACTTCTCAAGACAATGACCTGAAATTCTTCGTATTGAGCTCCTAAGATGTTGTCAGTTCTGTCCTTTGCACTATTAGGGCTGGTATAAAATCAAGATCACAGTTTAGCTGTGGAAAGGAGCTATTAATATTTGAAACAGTTGCATAATAGTTGTATGCCAAAAATGAGTTAAACAGACAATAAATATTGGAGACATCCCGCTATGAGCTGACATATTATAGAGGGAGGGGGACGGCCTTAGTCAATTGTTTAATAAATTCCCTCTAATCATTCTCATTAGCCTTGTTCAAGGCTTTTTTTTTTCACAGATAGGATCTACAACCAACTGTTTGTAAGTTTGTAATCTATAAAAAAGAACCACTATCACATTTTAGTGCTTCACACACAAAGTGGCTCAGTAGGATATGTAAATTTAAATTGCTTCAATTAAAGCAGTCCTAAGCAATTGCAATATAAAGTTTAGTAACATTAAGACACAGTGAAATACTGTGGAAAATGCTTTAAAACAGCAGCAGATATTAAGCTATACTGTGGTTATCATTATGGTTCTGTTCTCTTAAGACAATAATTTAGATGCTTACAGGTTATACTAAACCTTTCGAGTTAAGGAATAATCCTACTTTCTTGCAACTTCAAATGCTTTAATTCTCTGGTCAGTTCTTTTTGGATTATGATCAGTAATAATTCTCCTGGCATTGCAGTATCAGTCTCACATGTTAGTAAATCTAGACTTGGGAAGCAAAATCAATGGTATATTTTTGAGACATCAAGAAAGATGTGACAGTGCCTCAGAGTCTATGCACTGAGCTACTGTCCTACACTGATGAAAAAAGCTATAGATATTTCTCAAGAACTTGTATACTAAATTGAGTTAAGCAGGTTATTTCGCAAGGATCCAGGAAGTATAATTATTACTAAGCATTTTCATAGCAGTCAGTGTGGTTCTAACTGTTAACAAAACATAAAGAAGCCTTATATCCAGGCTATGGAATACAAAAGGTAAACTGAAACATGCTCTATGGAGCTAAAATATTTTCAAGTTTCTCTTAAAGAAATTAAAAGTGCCAACACAGAGGGTGAGACAGACCAAATAAAATTATTTAAATAGTCTGCAGAAACTAGGAAGAAACATAAAAATGTAACAGAAACTGGAAATCAAAATAGTGAACACATGCAAACACAGCAGGAGCCATACTACTAATAGAAAACATGACAGAAAAATTGGGGAGGGGTATTAAATAATTCCAATTATCTCTTAATACTTGGAGGATAGGATTTCTAAAACTCAGCTGAAAGATTAGAATCCATAGAAATACCTCAAAGTGAAATCTCATTCGGGAATAAGGTTAGCAGAAACATGCAAACTAAACTCAAGCATATCAGATGTAACTATATAGACTTTAGGAGATCAGTAGAAACAAGACATTGTCTCACACACACACACACACACACACACACACACAGAGCAAGTCATGCACTTATGATCCATTCTTGTCATTCATTCCAATGCACATTCATTAACATCTCCTATATGATAAGTATGTTTCTAGGCAGCTGAGTATCTGTAATACTCTTCTAATGTTAAAACTTTAATGGTTATTAATTTTTTGAGCCATATGGTTCCAAAGGCCACTGAACAAAGACATAGTTCTAGAATGGTGGTTCTCTAATTTAAGATTTCATGGAAAAGTACAATTTCAAAATATATTTTAAAAATTACTTTGAGATCAATATAGAAGTGCCAACTGTTCCTTTAGCAAATTAAAGACATTACAAAATAACTGCCATCTACTGTAACTAACATTTCCTTTTTTTTAACAAAGGGTAATTTTAACATAATAGAATAGGAAGACCAAACTTGAAATAAAAGGTAATTTTCCAAGAAACAAGTATTGTAGTCTTCCTACATTTATTTATTTCTCAAACACTTATATAGTGCTTATGTTGTGCCACATATTGTTCTAAATGCTTTTCAAATTATTAGCTCATTTAATATTAATGACAACACCATGATAAAGACACTATTATTATGCTTAAAGGTGAGGAAACTGAGATATAGAGAAACTAAGAAAGCTGTGAGATCCCACAACTGTTATGGTGAAACTGATCTTAGGTACCCTGGCCCAAGTTGATGATCTTAACCACTCCCCTGCATAAATTCTACATACCATGCTATCTCAACATACATATTCACATTACTTTTATAAAACAATTTTCCTGAGATATAATTCACATACCATTTGAAGTGTACAATTCAGTCGTTTCTACAATATTCAAAGTTATGCAACCATCAACGCAATCAATTCCATAACATTTCAACCACAGGTCCATTAACAATCACTCCCTCTTGTCCCAAACTTCCCAGCTGTCGGAAGACACTAATCAACTTTCACAGATTTGTCTATTCTGGACACTTCATATAAATTGAGTCATACAAGAAGTAGTGTTTTGTGACTTGCTTCCTTCACTAAGCATAATATTTTCAAGGTTCATCCATGTTTTAGCATACATCAGTACTTTATTTCTTTTTATTTCTCAGTAATACCTGACTGGATGGATATATAATATTTTGATTATCACTTCACTTGTTGATAGGCATTTTGGTTTTTTCTATTTTCTGCTATTATAAATAATGCTACTATGATCATTCAGGTAAAAGTTTTCTTGTAGATATATGGTATTTCTCTTGGATATATACTAGGGAGTACAAAAACTGCTGGGTCATATGCAGCTCTAGAATTAATGTTTTCAGAAACTGCCAAACAGCTTTCCAAAGAGACTGCGTCATTTCATATTATCACCGACAATGAATGAAAATTCCAATTTCTCTGTTTCTGGAAGGAACTTGTAGTAATTCTTCTTTAAACTTTTGTTAGAATGCATGAGTAAATCCATTTGGGCCTGGGACTTTCTCTGTGGGGAGTTTTAAAATTAGCAATTCAATCTGTTTACTTGTTGTAGGTCTATTTGGAATTTTTATTTCTTATTGGGTCATTTTTGGTAGTTTCCGTCTTTCCAGAAATTTGTACATTTCATGTAAGTTATCAAATTTGTTGGCATATGATGAAATTTGTAATCTTTTATTATTTTATTGATGCCAAAATTTCTGATAGAAAATAATTCTGCTACTAGCCAGAAGAAGTAAACAAAGAAGACAAAATCGATATCCTGTTGCTAATTTCTTGCTCTAGCCCTTCTCAAAAGGCCTTTTGTCATGACAAAACCAGAAAATATAAACTGTGTTCTAGACAACAGGCTTAAAGTCAAAGCCATAAAGAAAATCAGAAACTTTCTTCTAATTAAAATATAACAGCTAAGTTATTAATTAAAATGTGTATGATAAATATTTTCTCATAATCAATTTATAATGTGTTTATTTCTAAGAAGACTGTAAATGCTCCTTAGAGGGTTAAACTCCTATTTGGAATTCTGCTGACTAAACCCCTAGGACTCTTATATATTGTATTTTCTTATTTATATTTCAGACTTGTTTATAAATTGTAAATCAGATCCCAAGAAGTATCATATAGTGACCCCATTATGAAATCCAGAAGAAGTGTGTGAGGTATTTATAAGAAACTACAATGATACCTTCTATAGCATAATGATTTTTACAGGTATAATAAAACCTCCCAAAGTAGTTTGAAAAAGAAGGCTTGCCCTCAACCACTATGAACCTGTAGTTAATTAGGGAGCCTCCACCTGGAAATATAAACAGTCTCTCATCTTTAGGCTGTAACCTAGAATGACAGCCTAGATCCCACTCCTCATCTCTTACTCTAAACTCAACAATGAGGAGTCATCACATAGTATTTGAGCATGCAAATGTCAAAAGACTCCAGGGGCCATCTAGTTCAGCCCTCTCAGTTTACAAAAAAATAAACAATAAAACTGAAGCCCAGAGAGGCCAGTAACTTTATCAATATCATAAAGCTATTAGTCTCCAATCCACTGTGATTCCCATCTCACTATAGCATTACCCACTTTCCTAATATTTTCAGAGTTTGAGGGTACAAATGCCTCCCTATTATGTTATTGATTTTAAAATATTTCACTATAACAGAAAAATATAAAAAATAACACATGACTATGCCCTTAATCTTATTAGACTTTAGTAGTTTATTATATTTCCTCCTTTTGTTAAGGGATGAAACAATTCATCCCCACACAAATACAGCCAATTTATTTTTGACATCAGTGGAAAAGCAGTTCTGTAGAGAAAGGATAGTCTTTTCAGCAAGTGGTGCTGGAGCAATGCATACAGATATTCACAGACAAATAAAATAGATAAAATAAACCTCAACATACACCTCACCATTTATACAAAAATTACTCAAAATGGGTGGTAGAATTAAATGTAAAACTATAAAACTTCTAGAAGATAGGAGAAAAATTTTAGGACTTAGTGCTTGGTGATGAGTATTTATAAAGAATGACAACAAAAGCATAATTTACTTTTAAAAATCTGTAAATTTGACTTCTTCAAAATGAAAAACTTTTGTTTTGTGAATGGTCCTGCTAAGGGATTGAAAAGATAAGCTATGGACTGAGAAAAAATATTTGTAAACCAAATACTATACAGAGGACTTATATCTACAACAACAACAAAAAAATTTAAACCCTCAAAACTCAATACTAATAAAACAAACAATCCAATTTGAAAATGGCCAAAAGACATAGTCATTTCATGGAATAAGACATATGGATGGCAAATAAGCTCATGAAAAGATGCTCAACATATCTCCCTATGATAGGCAGAACAATGGCTCCCTAAAAATGTCTACACCTAATCCTTAGAACCAGTTATTCTGGCATGGCAAAGGGGGCTGTGGTTGCAGTTGGAATTAAGATTGCCAATTAGCTGACCTTAAAATACAGTCATTATTTCAGATTATTTGGTTGGGGCTACTTTAATCACAGGGGTTCTGAAAAGTGGAAGACCCAGGCAGAAGAGATAAGAATGATGTGATGTGAGGACTGAAACCACAAATGCTGAAGACAGAGGAAGGGGAGCCATGAGCCAAAGAATATGAGTAGAGCCTAGGAGTTAGACAAGACAAGGAAATGAATTCTCCCTTACAACCTGCAGAAAGGAATGCCAACACTTTGATTTCAGTCTGGTGAAAATTGTGTTAGACTTCTGACCTACAGAACTGTAAAATAGTAAGTTTATGTTGTTTTAAGCCACTAAGTTTACAGTTATTTGTCACAGCATCAGTAGAAAACCAGTACATTATCCATCAGAGAAATGCAAATTAAGACTATGATAAGACACCACTACACACCTCTTTAAACTGCTAAAATAAAAAACAGTGACAATACCAAATGCTTACAAAGATGGAAATAATTGGATCTCTCACATGTCATGAAGTGAACAACGACATATGGCCGTACTATAAAATGGTACAGCAGCTCTGGAAAATAGTTTGAAAACTCTGGAAAATAGTTTTAACTTTCTGTAAAAACTAAATATGCATTTACCATATGATGTCATAATTCACTCTGAAGCATTTATCCAAGAGAAAAAGAATTATGATTGCAGCAAAACTTATACGCAGTTGTTTGTAGTAGCCAAAAATTGAAAAGACTAAAATGCCCCACAAAAGGTGAATAGTTTAAGAACTGCTACATCCATATCATGGAATACTACTCAGCAATAAAAAGGAATGGATTGCAGATTCACAAAACAGCTTGGAGGATCTCAAGGATCAAAGACAGTGTGCAGGGTAGAAAAAAAGCCAATTTCAAAAAGTCACACTATATGGTTTAATTTATATAACAGTTTCAAAAAGACAATATTTTATAGAGATGGAAATCATATTAGGTGGTTACCAGGGATTAGGTATGGTGGCAAAGGGGTGTGGCGGTGACTATAAAAGCATAGCACAAGGGAGATCTTTGTAGTGATTGGGGCTTTTCTGAATCTTGATTGAAGTGGTGATTACACAAATCTACACATGTAACAAAATGACAGAGCTACACAAACACATGAGATCAATGTCAAATTCATGACTATAATAACTAGAGTAATGAAAGGTGTAATCATTGGGGGAAACTGGGTGAAGGGTACATAAGACATATCTGTACAATTTTTACAACTTCCTATGAATCTTTAATTATTATCAAATAAAATGTTGGGAAAAAAACAAACAATTCAGTTAGATTTGAAAGCCCAGTGTATCCTCCCCTCTCTGAGCCCATTTGCCTCCTTCCCTACCTCCCTTCACAGAAAAATCCTACAATTGGTGTTTAGGATTTCCACTCTCTTTTAATTATTTTACTGCCTATGGATGTATTCTTTAAAAATATAAAATATTGTTTTGAATGTTCTAAAACTTCCTAAAAATGGTATTGTATAATATTAATCCTTCTGCAAGTTGTTTCTGTTTTTGCTTAAATTTATGTTATTATGTTGTTTATTAAATTTATTAACATTACTTATTAATGTATCTCATGGAATTTATACATTTCATCTACTGTGCTGTAGTCCACTGCACAAACATCCCACTTTTTATTTGTACTTTCTTCTGTTTATAGAAACACAGGGTTTTATTTTTGAGTATCATGCTATTTCAAAATAATGCCAGAATAAACATCTTTGTGCATGTCCCCTGGCAAACACATCTAATCATGTTTCTAGATATATGCCTAGAAGTGGAATTCCTCCTTCAAGATATGCAAATTTTTAAATTTACTCAGTAAAGTCAAACTACTTTCCCAATTGGTTTTACCAATTTATTCCTCTACGTAATTCCCAAATTTGGCACTTTCACACCTTAATTATTAAAACGGTGGGTATGAAATAAAATTTTCATTTTCTAAATTTGCATTTACTTGATTATTAATGAGTTAAGGAAAATATTTGTCCATTTTTATTTCTTCTGTCAATTGTTTGTTTATATCTTTCACCTATTTTTCCATTGGATTGAATTTTTTAGTATTTATTTGTAAGACCCCTTCATACAAAATGCATATTAATTTTTGTTGGTTGTATATACTATAAATATCTCCTAGTCTGAAGCTTTTTAAAAATGTTGGTGTAATTTGCTATACAAAAATGTTCATTTTAATATATTCAACCTATGATTATTTTTCTTTATAGTTTGTCTTTCAACCCATTTATGCCTGAGTTTGCAATTTTTTTTGGAAGTTTTGCAATCAGGCCTTGGCGATGATCTTGAGCAGTAGGATAACAAATAACTCTCATAGCTTAGCATTCCAATAATGGAACACTAGGCATACATGGGTTTTAGTCTTAAGAAATCCTTCCCTGCCCAATGGCCACAAAGATATTTCATATATTTTCTTCTAAAAAATATAAAATCTTTACTCTTCTTTTCACCTTTACACCTACATTCCACATGGGATTTAATTACTATATGTTGTGAGAAAGGGATCTTATTATTTCCCCATGTGTATAATTATATCTCCTAGCATCATTTATTGTATCCTTACCGCACTGATTTGTAATACATCCTTAGGCATACATGAGTCTATTTCTGAACCTGGTATATTTATTTATTGCTGCTCCAATATCCCAATGTCTTAATCACTATACTTTCACAGTAGCTCTTGACATGTGGTAGGGCTAATCTTCCCAACTACTTCAAAATTGTGTTGGTTATGACTGACGCTTAGCTCTTTGTATACATTTTGGATTCAGATTGATCAGATTGTCAAGTTCCTCAAAACAACCAACAAAAACACCCTTGTGTGAGCTCTTATTAGAATTTATAAATTAATACAGAAAGAATTGAAATCTTTCTGATATTAAGTCATTCTGCTTTAAGTATAGTGTATCTTTCTATTTGTCATCATCTTTGTGTCTTAAAATTTTGTTATTTTATTTGTAAATATTTCTAAAAATCTTTTGTTAGGTTTTTTACTACATGTTTCTAATTTTTGTTGTATTCATTGTATCTGCTTTTAAATTGAATTTTCTAATTGTTTTTTGCTGGGGTACACAAAGGTGGTTTATTTTATATCTAGCAATTACCCTGAACTTTTGTATTATTTTCTAATAGTTTTTCAATGAAGTCTCTTTTCTAGTAACAATTATGTTTCTCTTTATTCTTTCTTTCTGCCTTTTATTTATTTCCTTTATCTATAATGCTGGCTAGAACAACCAATTAAATGTAAACAGAACCCAAAGTCATTCTTCTCTTCTTTCAGATATACAGGGATTGTTTCCAATATACTAGTAGCTGTAACATTTCCAGTGGTTTCCTTGATCAAACATGCCATGTTAGTCTATTTATTAGTCTTTTTTTTTTTTAATTATACTTTAAGTTCTAGGGTACATGTGCACAACGTGCAGGTTTGTTACATATGTATGCATGTGCCATGTTGGTGTGCTGCACCCATTAACTCATCATTTATATTAGGTATATCTCCTAATGCTATCCCTCCCCCCTGCCCCCACAATAGGACCTGGCGTGTGATGATCCCCTTCCTGTGTCCAAGTGATCTCATTGTTCAATTCCCACCTATGAGTGAGAATATGCGGTATTTGGTTTTCTGTTCTTGTGATAGTTTGCTGAGAATGATGGTTTCCAACTGCATCCATATCCCTACAAAGGACACGAACTCATCCTTTTTTATGACTGCATAGTATTCCATGGTGTATATGTGCCACATTTTCTTAATCCAGTCTGTCACTGATGGACATTTGGGTTGATTCCAAGTCTTTGCTATTGTGAATAGTGCCGCAATAAACATACATGTGCATGTGTCTTTGTAGCAGCATGACTTATAATCCTTTGGGTATATCCACAGTAATGGGATGGCTGGGTCAAATGGTATTTCTAGTTCTAGATCCTTGAGGAATCGCCACACTGTTTTCCACAATGGTTGAACTAGTTTACAGTCCCACCAACAGTGTAGAAGTGTTCCTATTTCTCCACATCCTCTCCAGCACCTGTTGTTTCCTGATTTTTTAATGATTGCCATTCTAACTGGTGTGAGATGGTATCTCATTGTGGTTTTGGTTTACATTTCTCTGATGGCGAGTGATGATGAGTATTTTTTCATATGTCTGTTGGTGGTATGAATGTCTTCTTTGGAGAAGTGCCTGTTCATATCCTTTGCCCACTTTTTGATGGGGTTGTTTGGATTATTCTTTTCAGAGCTTATGATTTTGTTTTATATATTATTAATACACACATTTTTCTTTTATTATACTTTATGTTTGCTTTGCCTACTCTCAATTCAAGTTCTTGAATTGAATGCTGATCTTATTATTAATAATATTTACTTCTTTGGAAGCAAGATGGTGAAATAGAAGGCCCCACTGATTGTCCCCCATCCCCACAGGAACAATGTAACAACTATCTATGCAAAAATCGCACCTTCAGAAGCACCAAAAATCAGGTACCAGCTCAGCTATGGTGGGGTAGGGCAACAAGCAGTCTCTTGGTGTCCCCAGTTCCAAGGCTTGACTCTTGAATGGTATTTCTGGACCTGCCCTGAGCCAGAAGGAAGTCTACTGCCCTGAAGCATGAGTCCCAGGCCTGGCTGCATTCACCACAAGCTGACTGAAGAGCCCTCGGGCCTTAAGTGAACAACCTTAAGTATGGCCAGGTATCTAGGGCCTTGCCAGATAGTGGTTACAGCAGGCCTTGGACAAGACCCAGTGCTATGCTGGCTTCAGGTCTGACCCAACATAGTTTTAGTGCAACAGGTATGCTTGTATCACTCCACCCCTAGCCCTAGGTGGTTAACTCAACATAGAGAGAGATTCTGTGTTTGGGAGAAAGTAAGGGAAAAGAACAATAATCTCTCCCTGGTAATCCAGATGATTCTTCTGGATCTTATGCAAGACTACCAAGGCAGTACCTCTGATTCTGCAAGAACCACAGCATTACTAGGTTTGTGGTACCCCCGATGGAGATATGGCTTAGATCATAATACCCAAGTACTTTGGAATACCAGAAAAGTCTTCCCAAGAAGAATGGATATAAACAGTCCCAGACTGTGAAGATTACAATACCTAACTCTTCAATGTCCAGACACTGACAAACACCAACAAGCATAAGACCATCCAGGAAAACATGACCTCACCAAACAATCTAATTAAGGCATGAGAAACCAAACCTGGGGAAAGAGGTATATGTGACCTTTCAAACAGAGAATTCCAAATAGCTGTTTTGAGGCAACCCAAAGAAATTCAAGATAGTACAAAGAAGGAATTCAGAATAATATCAGATAAATTTCACAAAAAAATTGAAATAATTAACAAGAATCAAACAGAAATTCTGGAGTTGAAACACGCAGTTGATATACTGTAGAATGCATCAGAGTCTCTCTCTCTCTCCCCCTTTTTTTTTTTTTTTCAGATGCAGCCTTACTCTGTCACCCAGGCTGAAGTACAGTGGTGTGATCTCGGCTCACTACAACCTCTGCCTCTAGGGTTCAAGCGATTCTCCTGACTCAGCCTCCCAAGTAGCTGGGATTACAGGCACACGCAACCACACTTGGCTAATTTTTGTATTTATAGTAGAGACGTGGTTTCACCATGTTGGCCAGGTTGGTCTCGAACTCCTGACCTCAGGTGATCTGCCCGCCTTGGCCTCTCAAAGTGCTGAGATTACAGGCATGAGCCACAGTGCCCAGCCGGAGTCTCTTAATAGCAGAATTGATCAAGCAGAAGAAAAAGTTAGTGAGCTAGAAGACAAGCTATTTGCAAATGCACACGCAGAGAAGACAAAGAAAAAAGAATAAAGCATGACTACAAGATCTAGAAAATAGCCTCAAAAGGGCAGATCTTAGAGTTATTGGCCTTAAAGAGGAGGCAGAGAAAGAGACAGAGGTAGAAAATTCAAAGGGATCATAACAAAGATCTTCCCAAACCTAGAGAAGGGTATCAATATCCAAGTACAAGAAGGTTATGGAACATCAAGCAGATTTAACCCAAAGAAGACTAACTCAAGGTGTTTAATAATCAAACTCCCAAAAGTTATGGAGAAAGAAAGAATCCTAAAAGCAGCAAGAAAAAAGAAACAAATAACACAATGGAGCTCCAATATGTCTAGCAGCAGACTTTTCAGTGAAACCTTAAAGACCAGGAGAGAATGGCATGACATATTTAAAGGGCATAAAGAAAAAACGTTTACCCTAGAATAGCACATCTGATGCTAATATCCTTCAAACATGCATTGCCTATAACAAACACACTTCACCTATAAAAACACACATAGACTGAAACTAAAAGCGTGGAAAAAGATATTCCACACCAATGGAAACAAAAAGAGCAGGAGTAGCTCTACTTACATCAGACAAAATAGACTTCAAAACAAAAACTGTAAGAAGAGGCAAAGAATACAATGATAAAGGGATCAATTCAGGAAGAGGGTATAACAATTATAAATAGATATGTACCCAATATTGGAGCACCCAGATATAAAAAGCAAATATTATTAGAAATAAAGAAACAGACTCCAAGAAAAAAACAGCTGGGAACTTCAACACCTCACTTTCATCATAGGACAGATCTCCCAGATAGAAAATCAGCAAAGAAACATCAGACTTAATCTGCACTATAGATCAAATGAACCCAATAGATATTTACAGGACATTTCATCTAATGGCTGCAGAATGCACATTCTTTTCCTTAGCACATGGATCATTCTCAAGGACAGATCACACGTTAGGTCACAAAACAAGTTTTAAAACATACAAATAATTTCAACTATCCTCTCCAATCACAATGGAAGAAAACTAGAAATCAAAACAAGAAATTTTGGAAACTATACAAACACATGGAAATTAAACAATATGCTTCTGAATGATCAGTGGATCGTGAAGAAAATAAGAGGGAAATTGTAAAATTTCTTGAAACAAATGATAGTAGTAACACAACATACCAAAACCTATGGGATACAGCAAAGTAGTACTAAAAGAGAAGCTTATAGTTTTAAGTGCCTACATCAAAAAAGAATTAAAACTTCAAATAAAAAACCCAATGATGTATCTTAAAGAACTAGGAAAGCAAGAGCAAACCAAACCCAAAACTAGTGGAAGAAAAAATAATAAAGTTCAGAGCAGAAATAAATGAAATTGAAACAAAGAAAATACAAAAGATCTACACAAAAAAGTTTGTTTTTTGAAAAGACAAAATAGATTAACCTTTAGCCAGACTAATTAAGAAAAAAGAGAGAAGACACAAATAAATAAAATAGAGATGAAAAGGGAGACGTTACAACTGATACTGTAGAAATTTGAAGGATCATTAGTGGCTACTGTGAGCAACCAAATCCCAGTAAATTAAAAAATCTAGAAGAAATAAACAAATTCCTAGACACATACAACCTACAAAGGCTGAATCAGGAAGAAATCCAAAACCTGAACAGACCAATAATAAGTAACAAGATTGAAACTATAATAAAAAGTCTCTCAGTAAAGAAAAGCTGGGGACCTGATGGCTTCAGTGCTTAATTCTACCAAACATTTAAACAAGAGCTAATAACAATGTTACTATTCTGAAAAATAGAGGAGAGAATACTTCCAAACACATTCTATGAGGCCAGTATTACCCTGATACCAAAACCAGACAAAGACACATCAAGAAAAGAAAACTACAGACCAACATCACTGATGAATATTGATGCAAAAATCCTTAACAAAATACTAACAAACCAAATTCAACAACACATTAAAAAGATAATTCATCATGACCAAGTAGGATTTATCCCAGGGAAGCAAGGATGGTTCAACATATGCCAATCAATCAATGTGATAGATCATATCAACAGAATGAAGAACAAATACCATTTCAATTGATGCTGAAAAAGTATTTAATAAAATTTCACATCCCTTCATGGTAAAAACCCTCAAAAAACTATGTATAGAAGGAACATATCTCAACACAATAAAGCCATATACAAAAGACATTTACCTAGTATCACACTAAAGGATGAAACACTGAAAGCCTTTTCTCTAAGACTAGGAACATAAGGATGCCCATTTTCACCACTGTTACTCAGCATGGTACTGAAAGTCCTAGCTGGATCAGTAAGACAAGAGAAAAAAACCACGTTGTTTCCAAATTAGAAAGGAAGGAGTCAAATTACCCTTGTTTGCAGATGATATGATCTTATATTTGGGAAAACCTGAAGACAGTCAAAAAAAAATAATAGAACTTGTAAGCAAATCCAGTAAATGTGCAGGATACAAAATCAATATACAAAAATTAGCAGCATTTATAAATGCCAAGAGTGAACAATCTGAAAAAGAAATCAAGAAAGTAGTACCATTTATGATAGCTACAAACTAAATAAAATACCTAGAAATTAACCAAAAAATTTTTGGTTAATTGTAAAAAAAGATTTTTACAATGAAAACTATAAAACACTGATGCAAGAAATTGAAGAGGACACAAAAAGATGGAAAGATATCCAATGTTCATGGACTGGAAGAATCAATATTGTTAAAATGTCCATACTACCCAAAGCAATCTACAGATACAATGCACTCCCTATCAAAATATCAATGACATTCTTCACAGAAATAAAAAAAAAAATCCTAAAATTTATATGGAACCACAAAACACCCTGAATAGCCAAAGCTATCCTAAGCAAAAGGAACAAAACTCGAGGAATCACATTACATGACTTCCAAATTATACTACAGAGCTATAATAACAAAAACAGCATGGTATTGGCATTAAAGGTGGACACATAGATCAGTGGAATAGAATACAGAACCCAGAAATAAATCCATACCTCTACAGGGAACTTATTTTCAACAACAATGCCAAGAACATACATTAGGGAAAGGATGATTTCTTCTATAAATAATGCTAGGAAAACTAGATATGCATATGCAAAAGAGTGAAACTGGATCCCTATCTCTCACCATATCCAAAACCAAAATGGATTAAAGACTTAAATCTAAGACCTCAAACTATGAAACTACAAAAATAAA
The DNA here is from genome assembly GCF_000951035.1 of Colobus angolensis palliatus. Lineage (NCBI taxonomy): Eukaryota > Metazoa > Chordata > Mammalia > Primates > Cercopithecidae > Colobus > Colobus angolensis. The sequence goes on along the minus strand of NW_012115289.1, from coordinate 625,755 downwards.
ACTTTGGGAAAAACTCTCCAGGACACTGGACTGGGCAAAAATTTCTTGAGTAATGCTCCACAAGCACAGGCAACCAAAACAAAAGTGGACAAATGGGATCACATCAAGTTAAAAAGCTTCTGCACAGTAAAGGAAACAGTCAACAAAACAAAGAGAAAACCTACAGAAAGGGAGAAAATATTTGCAAACCATCCATCTGATAAGGGATTAATAACCAGAATATATAAGGAACACAAGAAACTCTATTTAAAAAATCTAATAATGTAATTTTAAAATGGGTAAAAGAGTTGAGTAAAAAATTTTCAAAAGAAGACATACAAATGGAAAACATATATGAAAAGGTGCTCAACATCATTGATTGATAAATGTAAATCAAAACTACAGTGACGTATTATCTCACTCTCATTAAAATGGCTTTTATCCAAAAGAGAGGTAACAACAAATGCTGGTGAGGATGTGAAGAAAACGGAACTCTTGTACACAGTTGGTAACAATAGCGCTACCATATGATCCAGCAATCCCACTCCTAGGTATATAACCAAAAGAAAGGAAATCAGTATATCGAAGAGATATCTGCACTCCCATGTTTATTGTAGCACTAGTCAAAATAGCCAGGAATTGGTAGCAATCCATTAGCAGATAAATGGATTAAAAAAATGGGATACATATACACAATGGAGTACTATTAAACCATTAAAAAGAATGAGATTCTGTTATTTACAACAGTGTGGATGGAACTAGAGGTCACTGTATTAAGTTAAATAAGACAGGCACAGAAAGACAAATTTTGCATGTTTTCACTTACATATGGGAGCTAAAAATTAAAACAATTGAACTCATGGAGATAGATGGTAAAAGGATGGTTACCATAGGCTGGTATGTGTAGTGGAGGAAGAAGGAAGTGGGGATGGTGAATGAGGCACAAAAAAATAGAAAGAATGAGTAAGACCTAGGATTTGCTAGCCCAACAGGGTGACTATAGTCAAAAATAATTTAACTGTACAGTTTTAAACAACTAAAAGAGTGTAATTGGATTGTTTGTAATGTAGAAAATAAATGCTTGAGGTGATAAGACACCCCATTTACCCTGATGTGATTATACATTCATGCCTGTATCAAAATACGTACCCCCTAAATGTACCCCATAACTATATACATCATGTACCCCATAAATATATACATATACTATATGTAGCCACAAAAATTAGAATTTTTTTAATTTATATCTTTTTTCCTTTTCTGCTATAGGCACTTAAAGCTATAACTTTCTAACTATAACTTTTGTTGCTTCTCATACAATATTTAATGCATTAATTTAATATTAACATTCAGTTTTAAATATTTTCTAATTTTCATTATTTTTTTGCTTGACTCATGAGTTGTTTATAAGTGTGTTTATTTAATTTCAAATCCATGTGGGATTCTTTTTGTTGTCTTTTAATTTAAATTAATAATTTAATTGCATTATAGTCAGATACTGCCTCTTTCCAATTCTTCCTGTGCTCTCTTTCTAGAAGGCCTATGAAACATGTATTGAATCTTAGGCTCTCCAACATGTCTCTTCTTTTTCGTATCTTCTATCATTTTCTTTTCAGTGCCTTCTGGTTGATTTCTTCAAATTACATTACAGTTCACTAATTTTCTCTCCGGCTATATCTAATTTGTTAAACCTATGATAAATTATTAATTTCAATTACTTTAGTTTTCACTTTTATAATGTCTGTTCTTTTTTTCAAACCTCATTTTTTATTATATTTATAATTCATTTATATCTCTATCATTTTCAATATCCTTTCTTCATAGTCTATGTGATAGTTCCATCATTTTTAGGTCCTATTCTAATTCTGCTCTTTGTGTTTGCTAACTCTCACTCATGGGGGATTTTGTTCTTATATTTTATAGTTTGAGGTTGTGAGTTAATCTTTAGAAGATATTTATCTGTAGGGGAATCGTGTTAAACGTGGCTGAATGGTATCTTTCTCCTAATAAATTTGCAACAGATTCTGCCAGGTGCTTTAGAAGGATCAGTCATTTGGGCTCTCTGCAGTTAATTTTTCAAGTTGTAATTTTTCTATATTACACAAGTAGTACAAATTCAATTACCAAACCTAAATGAGGTACAAATCCATAGAGATGTGTCTTTGAAGGAGACATTCTTTTTCTAAGACACAGCTTCCTTGTCTCTTCTGTGCTGATGATTAATTTTTTTTCAGTCCTTTCCATTCCAAGGTCACAACTTTGTGCTGAAGATCTCTTTTCCAACCCATAGAACCTCAATTTTCCATTTCATATCTCAAGCCCTTGGTTAGTGAGACTAATAACACTCTCCCAAAGGCAGCCGCAGCATCAATTCAAATGTTTATCCCTGGGGTTTTCAATTCAACCTTTCCACTTCTGACCCATAGTGATGATTTTATTTCCTTTCAAGATTAGACATGCATGGAAGAGGTTACTTATTTTATCTAGTATTTCTAAGCATTGTAGCAGGGATGATAATAAGGTTATTAGCCATGTTTCTAGAACTGTTAGTAAAAAGTAACTTATTTTCTCTACTAAAAATCAACTTACAGCACAATTGGCAAGATGAATCCTTGTAATTTACCAATTATGAAACTTTTTCAGTTCACAATTATATTATCCAAAGCTTGTTTGATCCCACTTGGTCCCAGTTTCAGAAAACCACATGGAAAAAATATATAATAATTATAGGTGCATACATAGCCCCTAGCTACAACTAGAAACATTACACTGAACTTTACATGGATCCAAATAAATCCTTTAATTTTCTGGACTCCCTCTGAAGCCCATCCCATCACCTTTTTCTAGAGTCCTGTAGTGCTTCCTTTCTCTCCTTTCTCTCACACACACTCAAGACAGAGACAGGAAAGGGGGAGAGATCATTTTTCATATAAGTGTTCACTGCTTACTGTCAACAAGTTGTATGACTTTTCTTCTTCCTTTCCATTAATTCAATACAACTTGTCTAAGTTCCTGCTGTGCTTTAGACATTGGAGGTGTTGCCAAAAACAAAACAAAACCTTTGACCCACAGAGTTTCAATCATAGTGTAGAAGAAATACAAATAATAAACAAATTAATAAATACATTTTAGTTTGAACCAAATGAAATGGCCAATATTCAGCTGTTCTTGATCCACCCAAAGGCAATTTCATATGGTTCAACTTGATAGAATATGACAGGTGGTGCTACGTGCTGTGAAGAAGATAGGGTAAGTGAAGAGAAACTCATGGGTGCATGTGAGTGTGCCATTTTAGATAGCATGGCCACAGAATCTCTCTTTTTAAGTGCTGTTTGAACAGATGAGAATGAAGTGAGAAAATGTGTAATATGAATATCTGGGGGAAGAACATTCTAATCAGAAATGAAGGTGGAAAGGCCCTGAGGAGGGATGGCATATAAAAGAGCAGCAAGGAAACAGAGGGACCTGGAGGGAGTGAGTGACAGTAAGAGTGGTGCAAGATAAGGACAGAGAAGGGCAGCGCCAAGCCCAGGAATGCCATGTCAGTCATGGCAAGACACTTGATCTCACTCCTCATGGGTTGGGAAGCTGTAGGCAGGTTTGGGCAGAGGAGAGGCAAAATCAGACTTGTATTTTCAAGGATGTGGAGGCCAGCCTCCAAGGAGCAAGATGAACATAAGGGGCTTAGGTAGGAGATGACTGAGTTCATGCAAGAGTGAGACCATGGTAACAGACTCAGGTGGTAGCAGAGGAAACAGCACAGGCTGGACCTTCACAATTATTTCATGACCTTTCTTATCTTTCTTTTTTAAAAGTATATTTGTCTTATCAATTTCTTATTCCCAAACAAGTACATTTCCGAGCTTCCACTTCTTGCCTTTGATTGGTATTGGTGTCAAAATCATTTCGCCTGCCTGCTTCAATAGCCTGCTTTCCAACACGAAACTTCTAAATCTTTCTACATTCAGTCCCCCCAGAATATGCATTTGCACTTCCCATAGCCTGACACATCTGCATCATCCCTTTTGTTCCTAATCACTCTCATAACAGCAGCAGCATACCTGATTGAGGAGCAGCTGGCATTCACTGCGCAAAGAGCACCATCAAAAACAGAGCATGTGGCTCCAAGAGCCACCACTGTTTCCTTCTGTTTCTTGCCAAAGACTGTAACTTACGGGTAGGCTGGGCCTGAGTGATAGCAGGAAATGGCCCACTGCCATGCAAAGTGGCTCCTCTGAAAATAACTTTTAACCCTATCCCTGCAGCTGGACCTCTTCCTCTGAAGTTTCTAGATATTGCAACTCCCCAAAGAGGAAGTTGTCTAAGGGAGGTACAATGCTTTCGGGAGAAACTGACCACAGCTTAATGGCTTGTGAATGCAACCTCTGCAACTTCTGGGCCCATTTCCCTCTCATGCCCACACAGGGCTAGGTGTGTTCTATTAAACATTTAGGTAATTTGCATTTCTCTGATGCCCAGTGATGATGAGCATTTTTTCATGTGTCTGTTGGCTGTATGAATGTCTTCTTTTGAGAAATGTCTGTTCATATCCTTTGCCCACTTTTTGA